>NW_014559924.1:28757-86632 GCF_001313825.1 Dinoponera quadriceps
TGTGTGTGTGTGTGTGTGTGTGTGTGTGTGTGTGTGTTACCTGCTCGGTACAGACGCATAAGTCGTGATTTGCGACGGTGACTACCGCTGTCTTCGTCTTCGTCGTCGTCGGACCAGGTACGTGACCCACCCCTGCACGTCTTCCCCGACGGCACTCTCGAGAAGGAGAGAGCGTGAGGAGCCAAGAGAGTAGGAACAAGGGAGAGGCAGAGAGAGAAAAAGAGAGAGACACGAAGACGAGTAAAAGAGAAGCGAGGATGAAGATGAAGAGAGAGAAAGAAAGGAAGAAAGAGAGAGAGAGAGAGAGAAATACAGCGAGACGGTAAAAAGTGGAGCAGGTCTGTCGTGTCGCAGAGCGGAATCGATTCTCGCTGTGGGGGTACACGATAGCGCGGATCGCACAAGAGAGGTCGGCCGGCCTCTTATTTTTTCTCTCTCTCTCTCTCGGTTAGGTCGAGCAGGCAAGCAAGCAGGCAGGTAGTTAAAGTTAGTCAGTCAGGTAGGTAGACAGATAGGTAGGTGTAGGTAGGTAGGTACGGCTGCTGACTACTGGAGTCGTCTCCTGGCGTGGTGTGCTGACGACTTGGACCCGGATCAGCCTACCTACCTACCTACCCCACGGCGGTGTCGAGGACGCAGGCGCGCTCGCGCGCGTCCTCGCGGGCACGCCGCCGTATATTGATCGCGCACCGCCGCCGATCCGGACCGCCGCCGCCACCATCGTCGCCGCCGACGCACCACCACTGCCGCGGCGGCGGCGGCATGGCACAATCCGGCTGCATTAACGCTATACGAGCTGCACTCCACCGCCAAATCTTACAGCGAATTCGGTCACCCGCGCCACACCGGATCGGCACACGTTCAGAGCTGCTGTACACGAAGTGGTTTTATTCACAAATGCAAAACTTCATAAACAGTTATAATAATTAACAGAACTTTCGCAGAAAATGAATTTGGAAATTCCCTGACTTTTCCATGTTTTCCAGACAACAGTGGGGAATTTTCCATGATTAATATGTAATCTTAAATTTTAACGTTTAGAAGCAGAGATTGCAGGAAAGACAGCTTATATTTTGTTAGGAACACACAAATTCAAAAATTCAGTAATATAATCTTTAATGCAAATTCAGGCTAACAAAAAATAAACGAGTATTGGAAAAAAGAATGCAATTATGACGGAAAAGCGTGATTGAATAAAAACGTTGAATAAAACCACAGTCGATTATTCTGTACGAATCCAACTGATCAATTAGTTTACTGCTTATGTTTTACTTTTACTGCATACTTTAAAATTATTGTAGACGGCCCTTAAGGGCTGTGGCATGCAGAAAAACGTAAGCAGTAAGACTTAAGCAGTAAGCAAATTGACCAATCACGTTCGATTATACTTCTTATGGTCGAGGTATAATCGACTGTAATTGGTTACTTTTTTTATTGCTTATGTTTTCTTCTTAAGTTCCTAAGCTAACTTCTTACGTTTTTCTATGTGCTACGGCTCTAAAATGTAAAAAATAATGTGTAAAGTGCGCGACTTTTAAACGCATTTGACTATAAATGGATATAATATTAAAAGAAATTATAAGTACTTAAGTAAGTTAGAATAAGAATATTTAAAGAAATTGTGAACAAAGTTCAAAATTCCAGGATCTTTTATATCTTTCCCTGACTTTTTCAGGTTTTCATTAACCAATTTAAATTTCCATGACTTTCCTCAGTTTTCCAGATGTGCGGTAATCCTGATTAAACAGTGAATAATGATATCATCATATTATTTAGCTTCGAATATGCAGCAATTATTTCACCGTTGAAATATTTCTGTTCTGCCATTATATTTGGATACTTCATATGTAGTAGCCTTCCCAAGTTAAAATTTTGGACCTGTAATTTTACAACACAGTAGCAGCTAAAATAGAAAAATGGGTTCAAATGATATAATTTACTTCTATTTTGACGATAGTGATATTTTAAATTTCCGTTTTCGCTATTTTTAGCGTCAGAAAATATATTGTTCTAAATATTCACGTGAATTTAATAATCAAGAGCATTTATAGCTTCAAAGTAGTCTTATAATTTTAAAGTCAAAGTAGATTTTTCTTAGTTTATAGGTCACCTAAGCAGACGCAGAACTATCCTTGAGAGTGTCAAAGTAGCATCAGAATTTCGACTTGGGTTTAGTCTGCATTAAATTCGATTCGATTGCACCGATCGACAATTAGTTCTTCTTTATAACCTGATTGTTTTCGCTTCTAAAAGAATGACAAAAAAATAACATGGAAATCAAATATCGACTGTGGAATATAAATGAATAGCCAAGAGACTTTTAAAAATGGCAGAAAATGCCGAATATCAACTGTGAGATGTAAATTAATAGTGACATTTAAATTTATAAGAATTTGATTATCTTTAAACGGTAACGCATTCTGAAATAAGAAACAGGAACTAATATTACCATAAACAGAATGTTTGATGGCAATATCGTTGCTTTGAAGTTACAATGATACATAGAGCGACGAACAAATAGAATTAGACTGCAAAAATATAGATACACGGGAACGTAACTCTCTTTTAAAAGTTACATGGCGTAATAGAGAATTAAAAGGTGGAATTGTTAACGACAGAATTGTCAGCAGCAAAGTTGCTAACGGCAATTTCGAGCTATGCAATTTCTCGCCCGACAATAACAGAAAGATTAATAACTCTCTGTGTGTTTCAGAAGAACAGAATTGTTAATATTTTACCGATAGCGATTTAAAAATGTAAGTTACAAAGAGAGACATAAATCTGTCATTATACAAAGAGAGGAAGAGAGAATTTTCTTACTCGTTTTAATGACAAACTGTCTTATTTTCTACGTTGGCAACTTTGCCGGTCAAGTTAATAGCCCGATTAGTTCAACACGTTGATTGTCGTGTTAATTTGTATCGAGCGTATCTTAAAACTTGAACTAATGATTAAATTAACACAGATACGAATAATGAATAAATGTAAATAAGTCGTATATGTATCTTTTATCTCATTTCGTCGATTCTCTATTGGCGACGCGTTACCGTATTTTCAAATAGAATTATACTTTTATGCGCTAACTTAGTAAGACACGGTAATATCATAACACTGATCGTCGGTAGTTGTCAAATCGTTCAACTTACATCGATAATTAAGCGACAAAATTGCCAACAGCAATTTCTATCTATGTAATTTGTCACCCGACAGTAAATAACAATTTAATAATTCTGTGTGCTGGTAAAATCGAGCAGTTGACACTTAACTGATAGCAATTTTCAATATAAGTCGGTAATAAAGAGAGATCGAGAGAATGTTCTTATTCTTTCTGACGTCTTTTATTTTTCAAGCCGGTAATTCTGTAAGCTGACTTAAGGTCTGACTTGGCCCGTAAATTCCTTTTCTTAGGAATTCTTTCAAATTTTAATAGCATATTAATCGAAGTACGATTCACACACATGTAAAATTAGAAAAAAAATTGACTATACCGAAGCTGAGATAATTGAAGTCAAAGTTAGCATTATTTACATGTATCATATGGATATAAAGAAGGTTTTCGATATCACGTTTTTAATTCTAGTGACTATTCTTACGGTTTTAATGAAAAATGGGAAGACGATAAATGAGATTTGTAGAAATATTATACAAAAATTACAAGATAGTTGCTACCTAATGTTCAAGAAATTGATATGTAAAATACATAATTTCTGATAACGGTTGAAGTATATGACAGCTAACCAATAAAAATTCAGCAAATATTGTAGGCGCGATATCTCTTTTCGTGTCTCTCTTGGCTGGATATCTTTTTAAAGGTAGAATGCTTAAACAACCTTAAAGATCTATCAATATGTAAAAATGCAAAAATATGACATCACGATTATTTTTTTAATAGCGTACATTTATGTGCGTCTATTAGGGAATAACATATATATTCACAACATATGTCTGACACGAGCAGTTCCAGCCAAAAATATTATACGTCAGAGCGCGAAGAACAATGATTTCTTGATGAATTTTTCAACATTACGTAAGTTCGATTGATATTCTCTTGTTATATTATCAAAGTTATATCATAAATCTTGTTTATAAATAAGTAGCACAGATTTGTCACGCTTCTTCGTATTGTATTAACTATTTTCTTTTTAACAATATTATCACAAACCAACTATCTTAATCGCCGATTGGTTTAATTAGGATTAAGTCCCCTTTAACGTCGATTTTTCAAGAAACACGCCACACGTGTGTATTTTTGCACGATCATTTTAACTGACAGAGGAATAACAAAGATCGCGTAAATCGTGGTTTCTTGGTTATTTCACAATGTTTCGTCGATTAGACAGCGTTAAAAACAGTTCCAGTGTGCAGAGTCAAGTGTGACGATAGATAGTCGGCACTTCCGAATTGGACACGTCGTGCTTGAATATTTGCACGTCTTTCAAACTGTTGGTTACTCTTTGACCTTTCACCTTTCAAACCTCGCGTGGAACGCTTCTCGTTGTCGAATTATCAAACACGTCACGATACAGCTCTCCCGGGCCGTGATAGTGGCAGATTTTCAGACGCGAAGGTATACCTGATGCCTAGGAAAGAGGGGAAGAGGGGAGAAGGGGGAGAAGGAGAGAGACGAGGGGGTAATCGACGCGCGAGCTGGCTGTCTTCGGGCAAGGTCATGCGTTTACTCGCGATTCTCCCTCTCGAGTCGAGTAGCTGGCGACCGACGGAGTAGATGGTCACGAACGGAATTCCGATAGTTCGGATTCGAGGACTCCAAGTGCGCAAACCGTCCACTGTCTCTCTTCGTTGTGTTACGCATATACAGACTTGTATAAAACGGACGATTATTCCGCATATGGACGGAACAGCTCCCAGTCAACGTTAATTTCCTTGACCTCCAGGAGAACTCGCAGAACTCGTAAACATGTTTCACAATCGAAATAAAATATTGGTGGTAGCCATGAACAATCAAACGTTTCAAAATGAAGCACATTTAGAAATCGATGGACGAAATTTTTACTTCTTAATCAGCGATATAATTAGTTGAGTATCCTATCCAAGTAACACACTAATATCCGATATCGATGAAATCTTAACCTGAGTTCAAACTCTTTTCAAACAAAAAAGAATCAAACTCAGATTAAGGTTTAATCAATGTTGGTAGAAACGGCATAAAAAATATTATTTATATAGAGAAAAAGCACCAAAACTGAAATACTATTTTGATTTTGAACTCTAAGGCTTTGTTGAAGGGGTACTATTTTAATATTAAAATTTACCTACACGGATGCAAACTAGCAATACACACATATATACTTTCTTACTAAAATATATAGTAGTCTTAACACATTGCATGCGGATATATTTCGCCACGGACTTACGCGTGTAGCTGGCGTTTTTTCGTGAATTTCGCGGAAGTTTGGTATTCGGTAAAATATTCAATTAAACCAAGTAACTCGACAAACTAAACTTCTAAAAAGAAACAATGGAAATCGTTGCCTAGCAACTTAAACACAAACACCGTACACACTTACAATGCCCATCGTACTTATATGATACTCTCTCTCCAGCACAAATCTATTAAATACGTACTTTTACATGACCCGCGCTCTAATGACAGACTGCAAAAAATGTAAAAATACGTTTCCCGCATGCAATGGTGCAATGGTGTTAAGAAAATTATTACAAATTTCCTTGTAAATAACTATTTTTTAAGGTGTTTAAGGATTGGCGCTTTTAGAAACTAGAAACCTCAAAGCTGACATATTTATTATATTTATAGAAAATTATCAAAAAAATAAAAGTATTGAAATTTTACTATTCTGTACATACACACACACCACACATTTCTGACATATTTTTATGTTATTTTTAATCTTACAATTTCTTAAATTTTAAAAATTTTACGATGTATATTGTTCCTTTATTATATGGAAAAGCATCTCCTAACTTTCTTACGACTATCTTAAACAAACAAACAAGAAAAACAAGGTAAAATCAATCACAAATAGCTTCAATTGTATTCTGTGAAATAATGCTTCACAGTAAAGTTCAGGCATGTCGGTTGAAAGACCAGTATAAACTCAGGTATCTCGGTTCACAGAATAATCTAACCCTAACTTTTCTTGCGTGACAGAGGATAGAGATCAGCACAAAGTCCAAAGTAATTTAAAAAGTTCAGAGCTCATCTTATAAAATAGCACTGACAAATAAATTACATACCACTGATTTATTATTTTAATTTTCACAAGAAAGCTTAACAAAACTTCAGCACAATGAAAAATCAAACGACGCTAATAACATAACTGAACGTACATGAAAACAGAAACTATCATTTTAACTCCAACTATTGTGTATAGTAGACATTCATGTGTTGTCTGACATAGTACTTTGTAACCGAGAAATGTGGGTATGTCGGTTTACCTATATTAGTTTTGTGCCTTTACTATAAAGGTTAAGCAACAAAATTAATAAGAAAAAGAGCCTTATTATCTGATTTACTTAACACTTTGCGGGCCGCGCATTTATCGAAGCGCCGTTACGCTGCCGCCGGCGAGATTCACGCAGGTTCTACTGCTCGCCTTCAAAAGTCACGCCAGCGTGACAGCGGCCGATAACCGTTGGCGAGCAAAAGTCACGTCAGCGTGACAGCGGCCCACAAAGTGTTAATACACTTAATAATAAATCAAATTTAACAAATAAAAGCCCCATAATAATAATAAAATTAATAACAATAAATTATATGGGTATCTCTAATAATAATAAATGAATAAAAATAAATTGAAGTAATAATAAATTGTTTTTTTATGTGAACCTATCAGAGGCTTCTTTTCTATTATTTACATATTCACGATCCTTAAATATCATCCGGAGTGCATCTCGACTAAAGCTGGACACCGAATGTCGTCGTCGAGAAGCTCGAAATTTTCGCGTCGCGTCGTATAACATCGTGATTATCGGCCCGGGCGATTCTCTCGATAGGTTTTACTTTCATCGGGGAAACTCGCGAAACCTGTTCACCATGCGCTCTCGGGCTGGCATACTTGCTCACAATTTGGATTCGGAGAAAGTGAGCGAGCGAGCGAGCGAGCAAAAGAGTGGCGATATAACGTTACTTCATCGCCGAGACCGAGAAGACGATCGCGAGTCGTGAGACGTTCGCACGCACGCACGCACGCACGCACAGTTCGCCCCCAGTCGCGTCTCGAATTCTTCTCGAGGCCGCGTCCAACGTGCACACGTTTATGAATGGACAAACAGTGCGGATGAATTCCAAAGAGTTATCGTTCGTCGAGGATCGAGTTACGGCGCGGAATTCGTCAAACGTCGCCGTCGGTCACGGATGGACAATTTGAGAACCGCTGGCGTGTTGATTAAGAGGTATTATTTTGCATCGTTATCGAGCCACTACCGCCGTCGTGAACACTTAAGGGTCAAAGCAGGCCATCTTGGAGATAAACGCAAAAAACAGCGCGAACCTCGGTCAGACAAAGGAGGAAGATTTAGTTAATCGAGCGCTCCGATAAAACCTCTTCTCTAGACCTCTTTCGTTTCTATTTCTCTCTAAAACTCGACGTTCACGAAAAGAAGAGAACAAGGGGGAAAAAATGATCGCGTTCCTCGGCGAACGCGACGAGATACAATCGTCGAAGAGAGAGAGAGAGAGAGAGAGAGAGAGAAAGAGAGCAACTTCGGAGATTCTTAAGTGAAATACGCGATCCTCGTAAAGTCTTTCCCCCTTCTTCCCGTATCTGATTACAATATGTAAAAAACAGATCCGTCGGAACAATACGAATAGAGTGAAACAAACTATAGGATTGTACATTGTAAACCGACTGTTCTGATTCTTTCAGCAAAATCGCCGTGCACTTTCGGCCTGTTTATGTAAAACTCGGCTTGTTTATGTAAAACAAACTTCAAGTTTAGTTCAACGAGGCGATCGTGAGAATGATCCAATGCATTATTGATCGCATTTATCAGCTGTTTTAGTTAACCTTTCATTCGTATTATGCATCAAATCATCCTCCGGTAATCGAAAAAACATTCGCATCATGCATACAGCTGCGTTTCAGTTACTTAATCTTCCACTGTTGACTAAATGCGATAGTTCACATTTCTACGCCAAATCATTGATCCGGTTTGATTCGATTATTCCATTTGACATGATTGCCGTTTGTGCCGCAAATTGACGTAATCCTAAAACTCGGTTCTTTCCACTCGAGAGATTTTTTCAGGCCAGGTATTGGAAATATAGGATTGCAGATTAGAGATTAAAACCCAACAAATCAACTAATTTTGAATTTGACTCGCTTCGTTTCAATTGATCATATTATAACATATAACATAACTTATAACATTCGATTTATAATCCTCAATTTACCGTTTCCGACACATTGACTTGTAAAAGGTAATTAACTCATAAAGTAGTTAATTCATAGAAGTATTTTCTTAGGAATTCTTAGGAATTCTTTTAAATTTTAACTGCATATTGATGGAAAAGACTATCTACACGTCTGTAAAATTAGACAACGATTGATTGTTAAGCTAGCCAAGATATTCGCAACTAAAGTCGACATTTTTTATACATATCTCTTCAGGTTAATGTGCTATTTTTAATTCTTATAAACCATATCTAAGGTTTAAAAACTACAATGATATTAAGAATTAGTATAGAGATATTGTACAAATATTTCAAAGTAATTGACCGTTTTGTTTTGAAAATATAGTTATAAAAAATTTATCATTTATAATATGCGCAATATGTATATATACAAGGCGTTAAAAAAAACCATTCAATATTTATATGGTAGATAATATACATCATACTTTAATAAACATAGCTCGAAAATTCAATCGTTTTTGAGATACAAACTTTTTGTATGTTAACATCATGATTTACTTACTGGTTTCTACGTGACGTATGCGATATTTACGATATGTGGAAGATCGCCTTATTATTCTGTAATACTCCCAAATCGATTTTCAGATACTATTTACCTCAGTTTCTTGATGAATATATTACTTCAGTTCTTACAGCATATGCCTTTGGCTGAAAGATTATCGATGTGGTACATATATAATAGGGGCCCAGCTCATTTTGTACATAATGTGAGAGAGCACTTAAACACGATGTTCGGTCAAAGGTGGGTTGAACGTGGTGGACCAGTTGCATGGTCTCCTCGATCCTCGTAGAACGCAATAAGTCAATCATAATGCTAACATACAAAAATGTTTATATCTCAGAAACGGTTGAACTTTGAATCTATATTTACTAAAGTTTTTTTTAGTCGGTTTAGTGCATACCATATAAATATTGAATGATTTTTTTTTAACACTGTATAATTAAACATTAATATATATCCACATATACACATATTTAAATATTTAACATACTATTTTCTACCATATTATATTATATTTTCTATTATATATATATCTCCATCAGATCAATTGACGTATAAATAAAGCATTAATAAAAAAAAATCAGAAATAAATAAATATATATATATATATATATATATATATGTTTGTAGTATTATACATATATTTGTCTTAATATCGTGCTCAAAATTAGCATTAATTACTTAGATAGTTAAATAAAGTTATAGAGGAGTATTTTTTTTTTCAATAAATAGTAAATTTATGAAAGGCATTTATACTTAAAACTCGTCTCACATGAGACACGTGGATCTGAATGCAGAGTTAGATGTGCATTTATCGGTTGAATCATATAATATGCATGACGTTCTATTTGCAGTCGCATGTCAACTGGAAAATTCAACTGCAATTTGTCGGGTTGTATCTCACGCAAGACAAGCTGCAAGTAACGACAATTAATATGACCCATAGTCTGTTACGGGCCGAAGTGCGTATAAAATTCCCGTTAAAAGTATGTCCAAATATTTTCTACTAAAAAGTATGTTCAAATATTTTCCGCTACACTGTCAAAAGTATGCGAGAGCCTAAAAACATCGATATCGTCGCTTGTGCTTTTGAGAATCCTTAGGAACTAACAGTCAACAAACAAGTACACGGTGAGCCGTACTGCGATGTCGCGATCGCGAATGTCTCAGTTACATCGATCTGCAAAAGACAGACCCGAGAATATATTTACAAACACACGATGGCCGCGACCGTTATTGTCGATCAATACACGGCGTGATATACCTCGGTTAAATAACACGACAGCGGCTAGAAAACGACCACAAGACGCAGATTTTCCCGACGATACTATCCGCCGGACTATCTCGCACGATGTGCGATGTAGCATTTACAAGGTAGTATAACTTCAGAATCTAATCACGACGTGTATCGGGTATCGACGCGAGATATTATCAGAAACTTGCTGTTAATAAAAGTAATCCGAAGAAAATAAACGCGACTCGTCTGCACGATAATTCAACGCGATTCGATTTTTCAGATTCCCCGCGATACTCGCGGTCACTTTCGCCATCGACATTACAGTCTCTCTCTCAAGTGAGAGTTTGGACATCTCCGACTTTTTGATAAAAATGACGTCTGTAAACATGGTTTATCTCTATCTGGAATGTTTAAAACATACCGAGTTAACTTCTAAAAGAACACTCCATTAATTTATGTGTAGTATTAAAATTAAGAAAAATGACTAGTTGTGTACCAGGTTGTAAAAATATAAATATTAAAAGATTTTATACGGCAGCTTCAACAAATTAACAAATTCTGAAAAGCGAGTATGGATTTTCCTCATGAATATATTTTGAATTAAAGAAATGTCGCATATAATGAGGTATGAATTATTTTTATTTTTTTATCCTTTTATAGAATTTTTAACAACCAATTGAATTATTTGTAAAAATTATAAATTTATCTTTTTCAGTTCCAGAGCAAGCAATATGTACCCACATCTCGCACACTAAACATTGTATCTACAATCCTATTAAAATAAATAAAATATTGCAGATTACACAGTATATGCAAATGTATATATGTACGTGTAACATCATCTGCATATAGGCTGCTGTCAGTAAAAATCTATAGTACATGTGAACTATAGATTAGCAGTAGAGCTACAACCGACTTATGGAATAACTACTTCGATATGAAAACCTCGGAAAAGAGATCGTATTATCAGTATTTAGGAGACTGTATTAGCAAAATACCACTGTTGTTTAACTTTGCTTAATTCGAAATTCGCGTGCCGAATAAAATGTTATATAATATAACGAACAAAACATTCAAGTGTATAATATAACGAACAAAACATTCAAGTGTATAATATAACGAACAAAACATTCTTCGTGTGATAATATGTTCAAGAAGAATGAGGAAGTATATATAATTAAATAATAAAATATACTTAAAACGTTTCGAAGAGCTCGAAAGTAAGAATACGTTGTAATAAATTCCGGCTACTGTGTATTAGCATATTAGTGTCATCGCGTAACAGGCTACTAAACAAATGATTCCATAAGTAATCACCGGAATTTGCCACCTAATAGCGCAGATATTAAGGCTCCTCGTCCCTCGCTGCAACTGTTATTGTTTGATGAGTCAGAAGCGAGAAAACGCATGTCAAGAATTCTTGCGTTATATGTTCAAATAAAAAGATATATTCACAAAATGACATTTGTGATCGATTCAGTACGCTTGTAAAATTGTCCGAATACTTTTCTTTTACTCAAACTATCAATAAATAGCGAAATTAATATATCGACAAAATCATGAAAAAAGAGGTTAAAAAAGGAATTAATTTTGCGACTATTGGTTGTTCAAGTAAAAGCGGAATGCTTCAGGAGCATTAAGAGGGATCATTATACAACGTCCCTATAAGGACTACTATGCCACACTTTCTTCTCTATATAATATTCTATATAAAAATATAACGTTAAATCTATATAAAAATATATAAAATCTATATAAAAATATAACGTTTAATCCCTAAAAAATTAATTTTTTTCATTATTTTATTATTATTCACATCTCTTATCTTAGAATAATATTTAGTTACACGTGGAGTTCCTTCATTTGATATCCTCAGTTCCGCTATTTTTTATCAAATGAAGAATTAAACTAATTGGCAAAAAGTCCAAGATGCCTAGACTATTACTTGAGAGATTCTAGGAAATCCAATGCCGAGGAAAATAAACGTGACATGATAATTTAACGCAACTTGATCAATTTTTCAGATTTCCTGTGAAAATACTCACGGTCGTTCTCTATTAACATAAAATCGTGTCGATTATCATTTATCACTAGATGACGCAACGACTTGCAATTCACATAATATATAAATGATGTGCGTTCGAGTTTTTTTTTTGCGAATGTGCGCAGGTGAAGTTTAACGTCACGGACCAAAGTCAGTCCGCGAATTAAGAGATTGCAACACTCCTACCTTAATGAACTTCGGAACGCTATCCAATACAAAAATTTATCTCTTCTGAGCACTGTTGTTGAAAAACAACCTCTTTCTTCGATCAGATACGAACGTGTTGCGAGAGTCGTTGAGAGAGAGAGAGAGAGAAAGAGAGAGAAAAGGAAAAATATGGAAAGCTTTCAGCCACTGACTAGATAGGCAAGTCCGCGACTTTCTTCGCGAAACAGACGACTGTCCATCCAGGAGCCTCATTTGGGACGCAAAGTGAACGCTAAAAACAGCTTTCTAATTCCAAGCTCCATGTTTTTTACATAAGCGTCGCATGTAACGCCAACTTGACGGTTGCATCGTGAAAAGGTTTTCGCTTATCGCTGACAGATTTTGAATTTAGACGACTCTGGGCAGAGCTCGCTTAGGACGTTTTTGACAGAAGCTACAATTCGTTCTGGGGGCGATTAATGGCATCGTAATTTTACCTTTACCTGTCATAGAGATTACAGTGTCACATCAATCATTTCCGGAGTAGATTTAAACCCGCTTCAGCCGAAAGTAAGCTATTAAACCATATCTACAGAATCGAGCATTGTCGTTGTGTATCATCTACATATTATATCTTTATACACAGCCTGTATCAAAACTATAAACTATTATTATAAATACATATTTCTTTTAATATTTGTGAAGTTTTTGAAACTCTCTGTTCATTGTAGTAAAATAGATGAGCCAATAGCAGCTGTTCGCGCTGTTTACCGAGCGCAATAATTTAACACCTTGATCTCTGATTTTCAGTGATTATCTCAATGCTCGACTAAAGTCTGTGTTAACAATGATACGAGAAACAGGCGCAATTTACGATGTATCTGTTAGTTCGCTTTATTGCCTCCAGATTAGCTATACGTATAATTCAATGTGAATGATTTGTTCGCAAATGATTACGTTTTATATGTAAATTATTAACGTGATGCGGTGATATTACAACACCGGTCACCAGTGACGATAATGACAGCTAACGTGTTAATTATTTATGTTCATTTATTTGTTTATGTAGACTTAATAATTTATATTCATTTAATCATTTATCCTTCCGCTGCTGAATTGAATTATCTCACCCAGTGACTAACGAACAGCTTCTATTGGTTCATCTCTCTTACTGTAAACACGTTTCTTTATTACGACGATAACCGCTAACAGATTGAAGTCACGCATACGTGACAGCGGCAGCCAAAGCTTTGAGAATCAGAAAGGCATGTTTGACGTTTGCTGCGCGTTCAGAATACACAGCGGCCGATCGATCTTTTTCAGGACGACTTCACGAAAGTATTGCGGATATCCGTTGATTCTCCGGTTATCTCGGGATTCCTCGAAGCGTGTACGTTCCCCTATGTAATTTTCAGCGGCTGAAAATACGACGCGGGATAAGGGAAACAGATGATTGATGACGGGGACGCGTTGTGAGAACAAAGTCAACGCATTGGGTGACGACAAAGTGTTCTCAAAAAAGTTTTCTTCGACTCCCCGTCGTGCCACGTGACTTCGAAGCGCGTGACACATTTACGCTGCCAAATCTTGCTGCTGGTGTTTCGACTTTTCGAGTCTACAAGCGCTGAAGACCAGGCGCAACATTAAATGCTAATTTCATTAATTGTTATTCATTATATTTAGCATTAAGTTTAATATTAAGGATCCTATTTCTCCTCGCCGCAGCCATTTTGATTAATGACATCAGAAGCGAGGAAACACATGTCCAAAATTCTTGCGGAAAACGTTGAAATCAAAGGATATGCCTGTAAAAGTAATATTTGCGATCAATTGAGCATACTTCTGAAATATTCTGATGAAATATTTTTATTTTTACTTTATCAATCAATCAATAACCGACAAATTAACATGACAAAATTGTGAGGAAAGATAGGCTAAAAAGGAAGACGAGTGTTACGCTCATTTTATTATTATTTGTTAATTGTTAGAACAAAAGGAAAGTTTCCGAAATATAACAAATGTGTTGATCACAAGTGTCATTTTAAGGATGTATCCTTCTATTTCGTAAGAATTTGGGCACGAGTTTTCTCACTTTTGACGGCAAAGAAGACGATTGCAGCAAGGGATCAGATTAAAGAGGTTGTAAAATGAAGCGAGTTTGATAAGAATTGAATGAAACTTACATTACATATATATTGAAATATCATCCGACTGCTCATACGATTAAAAAAAGATTGACCATTTGACAGCTAAGATATTTGCAATTAAAGTTGACACTTTTTATATGTGTTCCTTGAGGGATTATTGTGCTATTTTTAAATTTTATTTTTAATATCACTTGAACTAAAAATAAGATTTTGACGAAGAATTACTATGATATTAAAGACTAATATACGGAATTAATAACTATTATACACAAATTTTAGAATTATTGATCATGTTGTTTTGCAAATACAGCGATATAAAGTTCATAATTTATAGAAATACTCGAATACATACACATATGCACATATTTGAATATTTATTTATCTGTTTCTATTATTTGTATAAATTTATTGGATCAGCTGATGCATAAAGTTAGCATTGATAAGAAGCTGATACATAAATTTAGCATTGATAAGAAGAATAAAAAAATTTTCCTATTTGTAACATTATGTACATATTTTCCTATTTGTAACATTATGTACATATATTTATTTCAACTTTGTGTTTCAAATTAACATTTAAATGGTGAAATAAATGTGTAAAAACATAACTTTGCTTGATAAATACTAAATTTATGAGCGATCCCCTCGATGCGTCACTGAAAATACGACACTGAGCCTTGCAACCTTCTTAATGTTAATTAAATTCAAATCGAATACGTCGTCTCGAGATTGAAAGATTTGTTCCTTACGGCTGCACCAACTTGCTGTCTGCACTCGGCATTTGGCTTGGAACGGAGAAGAAAACGGAAAGATCGCGAGGTATCTTCCGAGAATGCAGCTGTGAAGAACAGGCCTGAATTCAATCCAATCGCAAAGCGAGAAAAATCGTTAATACGCAAGACTCCACCTGATTCTTCTCGCGAACGTGAGGCGACCAAATGCGATTAAAATGTATAAATCAAAGTCACGGATCCTAAAGCATACATGTGACCCGCGTGCAAACGTCAGGCCTGTTCTGTAAACACCGTCGGTGAAATCACGCGAAAAGGGTATACGTGACGGACATCCTCGATCGTTTACGACCTTACAGTCGCTCGCTTTATAGTTGAATAAAAGCGATCCCGGCTATCGAACTTCCAATCGTCTCCTAGTCCGTTTTCATCATTGCGGACAGTCACGATACACCTATCGCGACACAGATACGATACTTCTGCGCGAATAACTGCTTATCTCGAATGGACCTGAGGAATTTTACGGTTCTCACGATGAGGTGAAAATTACAAAAGTGAGCAAATTCACTAGATGCTGGCTAATGATATTATAAATATTTCGGTAAATTCGTTCACTCTTATCAATTTCACCTCGTCTTGAGAATCGTAATAGCCCTTCTGCTCGTTTTAAAGCATTCGTTTAGGCACTTCGCACCATCCCTCTCTCTTCCTCTCCCTGTATTCGTGTCAACGTCATGTTTTCCCTAGATCGAAGATTTTATCATTTTTAGCCTTACATACATACATATGTAGTCAAAACCGTTATAATTAACGTCATTATAACCCTATTACATTACAATTAGAGTTATTTGTGCGACTATAAACCTAAAGAACCGTCTACGATAACCGCAAAATATGCAATAAGACGTAAGCAGTAAGCTATTTGACCGACTACAGTCGAAACATTATTCTTGGAAGAATCCAAATGGTCAATTAGTCTTACGTCTTACTGCATATTTTACGGCTAATGTAGACGGTCCTTTATGAGTTATGCATAAGACTGAAAATCGTGTAATTTTCCATAGTCCTAGAAAATGACATAGCATACATGACGTCAACTGTGTGCTCGTCTCACTCCGATCTTTCATCGAACGATTCCACCTCGCGCGATTAGAATTTGAAAACACCTCGTGCTCGAGAAATGTCTCCAAGTCGACTGTAAATTTCGCCCTTTAATCACTCCCAAGCGTCAATTTGCCTCTTCGGGGACGCTGAGATACAATTCAACTTTTTTTCTGTAATTTAAACATTGACAAAGTTACGACCGACGCAAAATCACAATGAGCGCTACTGTGAATAAACATTCGCCATAAAATCCCATAGCAGAAAAGGGAAGTTTCATCGCGCGATTGACAGGTGTCACCTGTTTACGTCACTTGAGAATTGAACCGTTCTCTTTCTGACTTTAATCAATTCGCTTTCGAACAGATTATAATAGATAATGGATACCAATTACTATCGCACGTGTCATATTAACACATTTTTATAAATTCTACGTGTTTTTTTGCACACGTTCATCCGACTTGTTTTTTCTAAGACACATCGATCAGAGAACGCCGGCGTTGGTCAGAGGCAGGGAAAAGGTCAAATACGAAAGAAATAAGCGAGCAATAACAATGTGCGACTTGGGGATTGCGTTCGTTGATCACGCGGGGTCAACATCGACCGGCGACGAAGAGTGTCCGCCGCACAACGTACAGCGAGTGACGCATCACAACGCACGCGAGACGTCGTCGGAGAAAGAGAGAGGGGAGACGTTCGTTTCCGCAGGCACGAGGGGATCGCCCCGCCACACCTCACCTCGTCAAACTTCACTTCATCGTACTTCTCGCCCCGCCATGCCTCGCACGCATGCCATCGTGTGTCCAAAATGGCTGGCCGCTAAAATTAGCGTGCGGGAGCGAGCGAGCGACACAGATAAACACGTATACACTTATATAGGCATACATATGAAAAGAGAAAGAAAGATACGAGGAGAGAACGAGCACGGGAAATGTATGCAAAAAGAGAGAAACAACGTAATCGCGAGCGAGAGAGAGATAGGGAAATATGTATAGAGAGAGAGAAAGAGAGAGAGAAAGGTAGCTCGGCTTACCTCGTTGTCGTCGAAGTAAAGTCATATAAAATGGTATCGCCCTGCTGGACGGCCGCCTTGTAGCGTGAAAATCCAACGGCCGCGCACGGCTGCCTGCTGGCTCCAGTCGGGGCAGATGGCTCGCACTCCTGTTCCGGAGCAATTCTGCTGCGGCTCGGTGTGTACGTGCGTGTGTGCGTGCGTGCGCGTGCGGCCGGGGTCGATCACGGTCGGCGTCACGAGAGAGAGAGAGAGCGAGAGTGAGACAGATAGAGAGCGGTCGATTGAACCGGCCTTCCGTTGCCTCTTGCCCGATTTACCCTGCGACGTGGTCGGTCGACGAGTGTCTCAGCGCTGTCGATTGGCGTTTGGCTGGCGATGCTCGCGATTCGCGACGCGAAGATAATATGCGCGGCTGCTCAAATTATTTGATACGAGATAGACGCAGATCTGAGAACGCTCTGACTTGCGAGACAGTTGCTGCCTGAATACTGACGCGAGCGCCGCGAGCGCCACAAGCGCCCCCCTCCGGCGCCACTGGTGCCCCGTGAAGATGGCGCCACGTGGTGGGGAAAAATGGGGAAATATGCGATGAGATATATTTCGAAGTGGAACAACGTGATGTTTCTTGGAAGCTTTCTATTAATTTCTTTTTAGTATAATAATTTAAATCGTGGGTATAGTTCGTTTCTTTACCGGTGAGATATTATTCACTCAACATAATCTCATTTTCTTCTTTTACAAACGTTTCTTTTCGGGTCATATCATCGCATTTTCCTTTTTTCCATCTCCTATTTTCGTTTTTTATAATACGCTACTTTGATTTTCGCGGAAATTTTGAAAAATATGACGTTCGTGTAAAATCTAAAGATATACTTGCAAAAATCTAACCCCACACGTAACAGCTGGAAGAAGCAGACTTCGTACTTCAGGTTTGTTCTTATAAGTAATTTTCAGATTTCACACGATGTTATTAGATTCGACATCCAATAGAAGAACTTGTTTTCTAGAGACAAAAGAGTTGATGGTTTGAAATTGGTGAAACTGTGGTGGTGGAGCTAGTGGACTGTCAAATGGAGGATTAGGTTAGGCTAGGTTTGGGTTAGGTTAGGTTACGATTCAAACGAGGTTAGATCAAATTTGAGAAGCTAGATGTTTTATTGACAAATTAACACTTGTCAAAGGGACTGTTTCAAAATGATCACAGACGAGCATCTGGAGGTTCTGGCTGGCTACGTTTTCGACCACGACAAACTGGTAATTTTATCAAAATTTCAAGTGAGATCGAGGAATTTGATACAAATAGAAATAATACATATTCACCCACTCATATATAAGTGAACAAAATTATATTTCGAGATGTAATATCTACCTCTTGAAGCACAGCATTTAACTCGCATCGAAACGGACTAATTGATTGATGTATGACACAATGACATTTTCAGGTTACCTACAAATGGCTGAGCCAGGAATTGCAGGTCCACGTGAACGTAGCGAAGCAAATTTTGTGGGAGTTTTACGAGAAGCATCGCGAGAACAACAATATCGACTGCACATACTTATTAATAGGCACCTTGAGCAACAACGGCATGCGTGTGGAAGTTGTGAAATCTGCAGATCTGTCCAAGGCTAAGGAGAAATACATTAAGATAATTTCAGAGCACCTGTACAGTGTGCACAAGCCTCTGGAGGATCTAGAGCTGCTCGCCAGCACTGGCTCTGGCGACGTTAGGTACAGTGCCATAAAATGTGACGCCTGTGTAGAGCGCACTGATGAAGAGATGCATCTCTTCCGTTGGGGAAAGGCACTGAAGATTACGGAGGAAAAAGTGACAAATTCGAAGCCTGTGGAATCCACTGATCACTGGAAAGTGGATAAGAAGGCGGCAGCAGCGAAGAAGAATGGATTCAATAACTTCTTCAATACAGCTGGCAAGCAGAAGAGTCCTGAAGCGTCGAAGACGTCTAAGGCAGAGAAGGATAAAGAGTCCGAGGAGAGAAAGAACGGTCTTTCGAAAAGCACGAATTTAACAGAAGGAGAAAAGAACTCCGAGAAGAAGAAGAGCCCATTGTGGAAGAGTAAAGGCACCACGGAGAGTTTTCAGCCCAAGAAAACCTCGTCGAAAGCGGAGGAAACGAAGAAGACGAAGAAAGGAGGCCTGGAGAGCTTCTTCGGGAAGATGTCGTCCCTCCCGAAACCCGTGGAAGTCAAGACCCCAGAGAAGAAGGAAGACCCGGTCAAGATTCCAGAGAAGGAAGATCCGGTCGAGGAAAAGGTCCCCGAGAACCAGAAAGTCGTGGAACAGGAGAAGCCTCGTGGAAAGAAACGGATCAGGAATCAAGGGAACGATAACACCGCCAAGAAGAGAAAGAGGATCATGGTGCAGAGCGACTCCAGCGACTCGGAGGCGCAGAGCGACGTGGACACGGATGTGGACGAGCCAATGGCCGAAGCTGTGGCTATGGTCGAGATGGAGGCGCCCACCAGACCTAAGAGCCCGTCTCCGCCGGCGGTGAAGCACGAAAATGGCAAACGCAAGGTACTGAAGATGGTGAACGAGACGTACAAGGACGACCGTGGCTTCATAGTCACGAAAAAGGTACACGTTTACGTGAGCTGTTCGGAGGACGAGGAGGAGGAGAAGGAGAGGAAGAAGATAAAGAAAGCGCCGGCTTCGAAGAAGGCACAGGCAAAAGTCGACAATGCGAAGAAGAAGCAGACCACACTGATGAAGTTCTTCAAGGCGCCCTAGGCTCGCGGAGAACGTGTCGCCAGAAAGTGCCTGATCATTGTTTCAAGGACGATTATCAACAATATTTGGAATATAAAAGGATAAATATTAATATAAACGAATATAAAATGATACAAAATGAATATCAGCAATACAAACATAAATACCAAGGAATATAATAATATAAACGAAGAAAAGGCTGATAAAAGTCGAACGTTGTTCTCCATGCGGAATGTTATTCAATAAAAAAAATATTCTATTAACTTTAATTTAGTAGAAAAAAAACAGTCGTAAAGTGTTCTTGTAAAAATCACTAAAGAGCGGATTGCGCTAATAATGTAAGAATCCTAATGACCTGCTTTCAACAATTCACTCATCGTTTGACAGTTGATTGCGTCACATTGATTCATTGATGTAATTTCAACGTGAACGCCTCATGAGCCATCCGACGTTTGGCACTTATCGCACTTTTTAATTATATTAATATGTTTGTTTTTATTTTAATTGCTCGACGGTATTGAACTTATGATCTTCTTTTATACCCTTTTCTTTGCAATAAAAATCAAGAGGAGGAAATACATACATACGAGGAAAATGATAAACTCCTGACCTACTTTCCTTCTCTTTATCGATAATATTTTAATCTCTCGCTAATAACACTGATCATTAAAATGCTCCCATTTTATCTGGTGAGGCTGATATGTCTTTCTATTTTGCTATTTCGATCATTGTTATCAATAATGCGCAGTCAGCATTGTGAAATGAATTTAGGGGCGAGATAAAACGAAGTTTGTAAAGTGAGCAATATAAAGATGCCGATTATCTGTCACACATATCATATCTGATACGCTATCAGAATACCCGTTATAGGCGTATTCACTGTATGGCCAAGTTGTGAAACCCTCAGTTCAGGTGAAGCTCTCGCTTCGGAAGCGTTACCCCGTCCGTAACAACCTGATACATCGTGATGTTTAACACCGCCAGTATCGTGACACTGTTGGTTCTGACGGTGTGGAGCAACGAATGTTTATGCGACATATGCAAAGTGTGCGAGTGTGTCAACACAGGTGAGATCACACGAGATCTTCTTAGGCGTGCTAATGCTGCGCTGGAACACTGGCTTTACATCTAGTAGAATGTTCATTTCGCAACTGTTGGAAGTTTTCTAAGCTGAGATTGGATTATTCCTTTAGATCTAGACGAATAATCCAATCTTAGCACAGCGATTTTCCAACAGTAAAATAAACGTGTTCTATTGAATATAGTCATTGTCTTTTTCCTTTCGATGCTCGACATTATGTTATTTATTTCAATCTGAATGAAGAAACTTGCAATCCAGTTCAGCTAAGAGGAACCTAACGATCTTCTCTGATGAGTACAAGAGAGATAACGAATAGAGATAAGTAAAGGATGAGGAAGAAACAAGTTCGAAATCGATACTACGTATTAATCTTCCACATTGAAGTTCTACATCGCAAAGTTTTCATCAGGCTGTTACATTGTGATTCTCTCTCGGAAATACACACACGCGCACTTAAAATATCTCCCACGCATTATCTTATCGACAGACTCGGGGCTGGTCGCACGTTGCCGCGGGAAATTCGTCGATGAAAGTTTCAATTACGAGTTCATCACTATGAACGAGCGTCAACCCCTGTACAAACTCGTCCTGACCGAGAACTTGGGCGCGGTGTTATCGACCAGCCAGATTCGGAAGAAGATGAAGTACTTGAAGCAGCTGGACCTGTCCGGGAACCAGCTGGAAAACGTGCACGCAGTCATCTTTCAGGATCTGCACAACCTCGAAGACCTGAGCTACTCTGACAATCGCCTGTCGAGTTTCGACATCTCCATCCTGAACACGAATTCCGCCCTCCTGCGGCTCAACCTCAGTCACAACGAGATCAACAGACTGGAGAGAAGCTCGTACTGCACGCTTCCGAGTCTGAAGGTGCTTGACCTATCCCACAACAACCTGACCGACTTCCGCGACTTCTTGGATGCTGTGCCGCGACTTGAGCACCTGGACCTTTCATCCAACAGCCTCAGTAACCTGGAAGCCTCTTTGGCGTATATGGAGTTCCTGAAGAGTCTCCGCATCAGCGACAATTTTCTTCTCTCCTTGAACTTCGTGCACCTGCCCTTGAGGCTGAAGGAACTACACGCGAAAGGCAACCTCATCAGCGTCCTGGAAGCGCCCAAGAAAATCTTAATCCATGTTTTAAATCTCGAGAACAATCGGATCATCGACCTGACGGGGGAAGAGTTCACGTTGTTGGAGGAACTGAGGCATCTGAATGTCAGGGGGAACTCCCTGTCGGGTTTCCCGCCGGTGACGCTAAAGCACATTAAGTCGTTGGACCTTTCGTTCAACAATCTCACAACTATTCCTGAATCCATCTCCACGACGTACTTCCCAGCGCTGAAAGTACTCAAAGTCAGTGGAAATCGCCTGGAGGATTTGATACTGCAGTCGGAACTGAAACTGGAAGCGTTCGAGGCGAGTCACATGGACACGATCGAGGAGATACGTGAAGACACGTTCGGGAGATTGTCGCCGAGGGAGAACGGATGTATCAATGTGACTATTTCCAACTGCAGCAAGCTGCGTGCCATCGCGGAGGATGCGTTCCGATACATGAATGTGTGTTCTGTACGTATTTCATCGTCAACAGCCGGAGTTTGCGTACGGAGATAGAAGGCTGTTGCGTCAATAGAATCAGTCAACACTGAGTCATAATTGGATTAAGTCTTCTTGATTCAATAACAATATCATATTATAAACGTGCACGAATTATTGAACTTGATAGCAAAAAGAAAGTTATACATTACATTTTCTATTCAATTATATCTTTATTTAGACTTTTTTTTAAATATTTTAGTTCAATAATATTTTCGAGCTATTAGAACGATATATATTGGTTGCATTAATATTGCTATGAATCAAGATTTACTTCAATTGTGGTGCTGTCGATCGATTCTATTGATACAATAGCATTTTTTTCGTGCGTCCATTTTGCTTGAAGTCTTGAACAATACTTGTGTGTCTTATCGATACACGCGCGAATGACGCAATGTACCTTGTTTTCCAGCTAGATTTGAGCAACAATCGTTTCGCTCACTTTCCATCGAGGTTGATAAGTGATAGTAGAAATAAGAATCCGAATTACCTCGTCAATTTGCAAGGTAACCCGCTCGTTTGCAACTGCTCGTTGCAGTGGATGCTGGATGAATTGGTTCCTTATCTCTACAAGACGCAGCCCCGTCTGCTGGAGGAACTGAGGTAAATGTAAATCGATATTAATACAATTTCCTCATTCTCGTAATATTTTTATTTACGGATAACGAATAAAATAAACGACCCATCTTCTTGATTTAACGTGCAAATGAATTTTAGGTGCGCCGGACCGCCTGTTTTCGCTAAATTAAGGCTAGCCCATTGGTACCGGTGGCAAAATAAGGAATTTTGCAGCGCTCTTTCCGAAAGAATGATCATCAATGTTGCGGGAGTGTCCAGTCGGCAAAAGACAACATTCAACTCGAGCAGCGGGATGCTCATCGCCTTGGGCGTTACAGCCACGATATTCGCAATTCTAATGATGATCGGCATTATGCTGACTCGAAAAGTAGTACTGAAGAAAAGACGAGTAAATAGGAGATTTTAGGAGGAATATTAATATTTAAATATATTTCAATGCAATGTATGCGTCATAATTGTAAAATCGTGCTAATTTGTAATTATATACTTTACTAGTTTATAACAATTGTTTAAATTTCCTTCATGAAGAAAGAAACCACCATTTTCTTGCGGTTTCCGTCAAGCAATAACATGCACGTCGTACATGTATAAAACATAAATACGAATGGACATATTGATGTAATTAAAAATAAAGTTATTTCAATTTTGCTTTCTTTTCACTGTTGTTAAGAAATACTTTTATATATTTTGATAAGATACATTTATTGAAAAAAAAACACACGTTGACCAGGAGTGGATTTCATTCTTTTTATAATTTTACACTTATATAAAGAATACACACTTATACACAGGATATATTTTAACTGTATGACACGAATTAATGATTTATTCATTATAGGAGATATTCATAGAAGATGGTAAGAATTAAAATATTAAAATATTATGTGCATATTTTAGTTAACTCTTTGGCTAAATTCATCTAGCATACTTTCGTGCTAAAAGTATCGTTTTATCTCCCTTCAGCAATGTAATGAAAAATAAAAAATATAGAAATATAGAAATAAATAAATAAATATATATTCTTTCTTTCTCATTATACATGCTGAAGAGAGATAGAACGATTTCAGCACGAAAACGTACAAGATGAATTTAGCCAAAGAGTTGACCAAAACGCGCGCGTAATATTTTAATATTTTAATTTTTTTCATATATATATTTATATTAATCATATATATATATATATATATATATATATAAATATGAAAAAGCCCCGATTTGGCCACTCTACATCTCAGGCAAACATCTCCATACACAGAAGACATTTCATTCAGGATCTGCGAAGCTGTGAAACCATGCTGGAAACAACATAACATTATATGGTGAAAATGGACCTTCTGGTTCTCCATCTGCCCTGATTTCTGCCGAAATGGTTGCATTTAGGAAGGCCTGCGCGGTTCTTTTGACAGACTTACAGATCAAGGAAGGTTTGTTGGCAAACACAAAATCGTCTGGAGCGCCCCCAACTTTTACTGATTACCATAGCAACGTAGAGCGCGCGAAATTTGAAACGAATTTTCCAACTATATATACATACATATATATATATATAGAACGACGCTTTTAGCATAAGAGCGTGCGAGACTAACTTAGTTTCGTCAGAGTGAACATTGTATCACAGCAAACTCGCCTAAGAGAGAGAAAGAGAGTAGGAGACAGATAATCGTTACGTCTATCTTCTTCTAATAACCGGTAACGCCTGGAGCGCACGCGGCAGGTGTTTTTATGTGCATCTTCCCCTCTTATGTTACTAAGGCCGATTTGTAACATCCTTAATTCGGAGTTTAAAATACAACGGTATTTTGCTGAGAAGAAAAATGAAGATATAGATATGGAGAGAAGTCTGAGAAAAGAAAGGAGATGATAAAGATAGAGATAACTACAGAACTGGAAAGAAGCGGAAAGATATCAGAAAGGACATTAAAAGATTTTCACAGAGGAAAAATAGAAAAGATATTTATTACCTCTGTTTCTCCACAATTCAACACAGTAAATCTTACATTTGACAGCTAATTTGTTAATTTAATTAACAAACTCGGTTCCGATATTTTAAAAAAAGATTCGGAGGAAATCAAATCATTTCTTTGATTATCACTGAATGCTTTTATTTTTAATTCCTCCCTCTTGAAATTATGTCCCTTTCTGAAGTCAAATCAATCCATCGTTAGATATCGTCTATGTGCCAATGACTAGACGCCACCCTCGGGAGCGGATTATCCCTGAGCTCGTGCAAAAAAGCACAGATGTTCTGGTAGTATCCGGGCTGGCACCACGTTTCGTTGTGCGTGCCACCAGCAATGGGAAGCAATCGCTTGTGACTACTTCGGCAAGATTTGTAAAGATCTTCCATCATGCGCGGCGGCACTAAGGTGTCCGCCAGACCGGAAACGAAGAGTGTCGGCACGATAACCGAGCGCACTTTGAGGATAGACAAATACTGCGAGATGAAAAGAGAAAATATGTTGGCGTTATATCTTTTATACACGGAGGGAGAGGGGGAGAGGCAAGTATGTGTTTTGAAAATTTTATGTTTATTATTTAGAAAGAAAGAGAGAGAAAGAAAAAGAGAGAGAGAGAGAGAGAGAGAGAGAGAGAGAGAGAGAGAGAGAGACAGAGAGAGAGAGAGAGAGAGTTGTATGTGGAAATCTTTTTTTTGACACAAGAAATTTGGGGGAAGGAGAAAATACAATTGTATGCGAATGCTATAGAATTTCGTTGCTTCCCACCTTATTTTTGTATATAAAGAGTGGCAGATATTGTAGGATTTTGGATCCGACGAAGAGTGCGGCCATGTCTGGTATACTGGTGAATGTGTTCTCTAGGATAAGGCACCAAATTCGCCGCGAGTTCTCTTCTTTTGTGGCTAAATCGATCGCCACCGCACCACCTATTAGAATTGTAAAACGGAAAACAATGTAAAAGTGTGCTTACATTTTATTTTAAATATATAAAATTCCGGATCAATAATGGTTTCGCTACATATTTCATTTATCCGAGATAATATCGTGTAACATATATATATATATATATATATATATATATATATATATATATTACATTAGGGCAATTCATTTTAATCTTAACAAACAAATATTTCGAAAAATATGGAAAATGCGGAAAAATATTTCAGATTAAAGTTGTAGGGTTTGGAGGGAGACAAAAGATGACCTTAATTTCGTTATATAGTCAATAATTGCAATTGTTATTTAATACAATGTATATAGTTAATAATTCATGGTCATTTGAAGGTCAACTTCATTGTATGTGTATATATACAAGTTTTTATTTAATATAATCGAAATTTTAACTTAAGTTTGTAAAACTTGATTTTAATTACCTAAAGATCTACCAAACACTATGATTTCATTGGTATTTATGTCCGTTCTAGTGAACAGATAGTCGATGCCGGCTCGAGCATCCATATAAAAGCCCTCTTCCGACGGGGAGCCCTGCGACAAGCCATATCCCCGATATTCTAACGTTAGAATGTTGCATTGTAAATTGTGATATAAACCTGCTATATTCTGTAGCCTGTAAGAAGGAAACAAGCAGACGAATGAAATACTCACTCATTACTACACTTAACATTCTGAATTCTGTTTCTGCGACTATCGCTCTTTTTTAGCATGAAAAAGTTCTCCAATTGAAACACAGTGCGTTTTAGAAATTTTGACAGGATAAATGACATCGGATGTAGCGCTGACCACAAAAACAACATTGAAAATAATAGCGTACCGATGACCCATATTGCCAGCATTGCCGTGAAAGAACAAGATAGTGGGCACCTTCTTCATCTTGTCCTCCGGTTGGGAAATGAAGAACATGTGCAGCATTGTTCCATCACCAGACTTGATATACATGCTCTGATGGGGTAGATTGAAGATGGAAGGAGAAGGGACATATACTCTGGAATGCGCCGGCTGTTCTGGATGGTAGAGAAGCTGATCCTCTTTATGGTACAATATCCCTGCAATAAAAATAGGTGACTTAAAGTTAAAAATGTCAACTTGAAAGATTTAATTAAAATATTGACAAGATCATTTCATTTTAGGAAGAAACAATATAATAAACTATAAATGAAGAAATAATATATACATACATACATACATACACATAGATAGATAATCTTTTTCCTGGATAATTACATGTTAAAATTACATACTTCACTACCATTGTATTAAATAACAATTGTAAATTTAAACCTGAATCTCTAAGCAGACAGAAGGATCTGATACAAACCAGTTGTGGCAAAACACAGCAGGAGGAAGGCCAAGACTCCGCCATATAGCCAGTAGAGGAGGAAGCAGACTAGCAAGTAGACACTGGAGAAGGCCCAGCACTTGAGAGCGATGCTGCGTAGCAAACGCATAGGTCTGCTGCGAGCTAGTCGTACTCTGAAGGACATCTCACAGCTGCAGTTAAATATACGATCCGAAGATCTGGGTTACCTGGATAATACAGTTTTCTGAGAATGCACGACTCGTCTCAGCCCGAAGTCAACCATGATGATCCATCAAATGCTGCGACAATAAACATGGACAATTAAGTTAAAACAACTGATCTTTTTTCCTTTGCTCTTTTGCAGACCTCTTCAATCAATTAGACTTGACAAATACAATTGCATCTGATTAATTATGACAACTCCTTTTCGCCTTAGTTTTATTAATTGCAACGAGTCAACTACTTAATAGCAGCCGTAATCTTTAACAGCAATGTAAAACTACGATTTTAATTTTTTGTTTACTGTTATTCCATTCAACAATCAGTCGAAATTCGTGGTTTCTTTGAATCGTTGCTCATTTCCGTCCGCTATTTTGCACTCGTTGATTTTATCGTATTCCAAGTTGGGCCCCTGTTTATAATCTACCTTATATGTCAATTTTGATTGTTTAATCTGGTCGTATGAGGGTTGAGAGTAAATTCTAACCTACAATGCGCAGACGACAATCGAATTGCGCTAACGTGGCTACGATAGGTCGATAAGTTCCCGTCATACGAAGATATGAAATAATACCGAGCGAGACGAGACGGATTATAAGATAAGGATTATTCTGCGTTTTGTTAAATGTTAATCGCTACCTACGAAGAACAATATCGACACTCGCAGTTAGGACATCAAGCATGTTTTAAAACTTGGAAGGAAGCTCTCTGAGCGCGTATAAGTCGTCGCAGGTCGAGCGGAAATACAAAGCCGTTTCTCAGCAAGATCAGATCAAAAAAGAAATTTATTTATTTATCTCTAACAGAAAAATATCATGTATAAATATTTCTGATTTCTCCAATAACTAGATTAACTTGAGCTTGTGTTAACTTATAAATTTATTTATTATTTAACTTATAATATATTTATTTAATTTATGAATAGTTTTAGCTATACTGATCGTTTTTAATTATTAAATATTATATTACATATACGTATTTTTCCTCTTGTTTTTACAAAATAATTATACAATAATAAATATTTTTGATAACCAGATAATATATTATTCTCTTTATTATTCCACTGAAAATGTATTCATATTTAATATAACGACATTTTCAAACTAAGAATTGTATTAATTCGAAGATATCGTTCTTTTTATCCATTTTTTTCCTCTCAATTAAAAAAAATTATTCTCGAATGACAAAAATTATGGTATTTTTAATGAAACTGTACAGAATTATATTGTTACTCTTTTCTTCTAAAAAAAACTATCGTTTTCCTAAAAATATTTTCGTGCCATTTCCGAGCTAACCGAGTGAGATTCAACGAAACCCGCATATATTATATCGTCACGTTTGACAATGGATTTATGAAGCGTTACGGTGCTCGGATGTCATCGACTCACTGCGTGAATCCTTTGATGTTACGATGCGATAGAACACTATTTAAATACGTCCCGCATCTCTGCCATTCGTCGGTCATTTTGTGACAATGAGAATCTCCACAGTCGGCTATCGTCTATTATGCAGTCACATGTTCCATTTGCGCGACTGCTTATCCAATCATCAGTGCAGAATGCCGCAACATTTGTCGTTACTTCGAGTTAAAAAAAAAGAAATGTGCGATTTTACGCATGCATATTTAATTAACGACTATATTGTCAATCGTTCGCGAGTGACTCGAAAATGACGCGAAAGAGAAGAAGCATATCGAACGTATTGCCGAACGCGAGTCAAATTGAAATTACAAAGTGAGTACAGTGGACAACAATCGATTAACGAGAAATGTTAACTTTTATTAATTCATTTTTATTAATTAACATTAACTTTTGTTATTAACTTTTGTTATTTGTCCCGTTGTTAACAAATGTACGCGTGTCTTAACTCGCGTAAATAAATTTTATGGTTATTAACGTTACAATTTGCGACACACATTTTCCTCCTTCTAGGATAAGTTCGTTCCATTGTCGTTATTGTTATTTGTTATATGAAACATTATCGACGACGACAAACAATATATTAACTATTGTTGATTTTTGTTAGTTTTTTGTTTGATTTCCGGCCGATTGCGCAAAGCAGCAATCGCAGTAATTCTGTTATTATCGAGCGAAATTTCCTCGAATAACACACGCAAAAAATTGGACGAATGATTTGGAATTTGAAACGGAACGATTGTTTGTTTTCTCGGGACATTGTTATTTGTTTTCATTTATTGATCGTATTGCGATATTCTATGAGAAGTACTTATAAACTTTCAGAGATATTGCTCACTGAACTACTTGGTCTTGTGACGACATTGAGTCCTGATGGGATTAAAAAGGTATGAGAAAGCAATTTAGATCACAATGATACTATAAATTATTGTCGACTAATTGCGTTATTATTTATTTAATGAAATTTACAATCCCGTATGTGCATCTATGTATATCGTCTAATTTCCTTCGTTGAAAAAAATGATCTTACAGATGACTGGAATTGGGGTAACGTTTCTAATCTTCGGCGCCAGCCTGATATTCGCCGTCGTGAATGATGCCAGCGGGTATTTGACAAGTTGTTCACTCAGTGCACTCGATTACCATTTACCGTCAGAAATAGTACCCCGACATTACAATATCCTGTTGATACAGAAGAAAGACGGGAAGACTTTCAGCGGGTATAGCGATGTACTCATCGAAGTAATCCGCAAAATTGAGAGGATTATTTTTCATACTAAAGACTTGCTCATAAGCTTACAATCAGTAAGGCTTCGGAAGCATGAAAGAAGCCATGACAGCGAACACACGATCGTAAATTGGAAGGATCATAGCTATTGTAACCTGCCGCAGGTGCACATTTTTAATTTTCACGAGAAACTGTCCCCTGGGAATTACACGTTAAGCCTAAACTTCGACGCTAAAGTACACAGCTCCCAAGGTTTTGTCGTGACCAGAAACCTAAATGTATCAGCCGATAACACGTAAGTAACAGATGAAATATGAAAAACAAACTGTTATTTCTGCGCTGTTTACCGTACATATACTGAGAGATTTGCGTGAAGTAAAGAATATCTAATTTCCATCAAATTAATAAGCCTCGCAATTATGTGCGAACTACTATACTATTCCTTATATGTTATTAATTATTATAACATATAACTATATATTTCATGCAATAAAAATGAAATAAACGAATATTAACACGTCTGTTCAAGGTCAGGTTGTTCTAACAAAGTAAAAAGGTTTTTCTCGCGTGTTAAAAGCATTGAACCAAATATTTTCGACGAGTTGCTAAGCGTGTTAAATAAGAAGTTTGCATACTTATAGAAAAATGTTGACTGTAGAATTTATGGGAAAATTCTAACTAAAAAAATAATATTGCGAACGTTACCCGAATCTCATGTATAGCGAGAACAACGTGAGATTAGAGAATAATAACGGTTCACGACAGAGGTAGAGGTTGCGTCTTTGTTGAAATGTTATTCAAATGCGAATAGGTTAGCGTACATAACACTTTTCGAACGGATTAGTGCTCGACGTTTGTTTCCATGCTGGGACGAGCCGAAGTTCAAGGCAACTTTCAATATTTCCGTCGTACATTCATCCACAACCGATGTCTTATCAAACATGCCGCATACGAATGAAACGTTTAATTTAAAAGATACTTCAAGAATTTCGACACAACAGCAAAAACAGACGACTTTCCAAACCACACCAGTGATGTCCACCTACTTGGTGACGATCGTAATTGTCGACACCGCTCTATATCACGTGTCAGGGAAGAACATAATACAGTGGCTCACAAAACTCGAGAAAGAACACATGCCTGACATCCAAGAGATCGTTAAAAAAACAAATAAATTTTTACGTTCTAACATAAATAAATTGTGGATTAATGACAAATTTTATATTTTGACGTATCGAAACTTGATAAGCAATGCCGTAGGAGCCTGGGGATTCGCAGTTTTCAGGTAATGCGCGTTACTAGAATATTAAAAAAAACAAGGAGGCATAAGAAAAGATTCAGCAGTCCGGAATTCTGTGTACTTGTCATAAGCATATGCAATATCGTTTAACACAGAAATCAATTTTAACGGGCAGAATTTTCGATCAAAATTTTTAACATTCCGCAATGTCAACAGTCTCGAATTATCTTAGTGTCTGCGATTAACGCTTGAAAGAACTCTCAACATTGTCATATCTGGAAACATGAATTTCAGAGAAAGTGATCTCATTTATGATTCGGATTCGCATTTTTCCGGACGCCTAATTGATGTGCAGAAAACGGTAGCAAAACAAATAACTCGACAAAACATCGAGAGTTTCGTGAGCCCACTGGAGTGGTCTCACCAATGGTTCAGTAATGCATTTGCAACGTATTTCAGTTACCAGATTGTTGATGAGGTAATTGTTTTTTTATATTATTCGAATTAGTGACATGTGACTTTATTTAGGCAACGAAAAAAGATGTTTGCGGACGTTGTCATGCCGATCCGTTAGACTTAATGAATCCGTCCATTATATGCTAATAAATTACAAGATAAAAATGATCTTTCAATTGTTGCAATAATTTCGGGGAGTTTAAACCACTGAGTAGAAATTAAACTGTTCAATATATTATATAAATATTTAATATTATTATACTATACTACAAAATTTTGTACTGATATCTGATTTTTGTTTTCAGCATCGACGAAATACGTATCACTAAGTTTAGCATATTTCCAGGTCTCTTTATTTTTTACAATTTTTGCTTTTAGATACGAGAAGATAATATCACGTCGCAACTTTTTATAGTGCAGGTTCTACAGCCTGCACTGCATAACGACATTGAGCTGAATGTACCACCTGTTATACACGATAATGATCCGTTTTATTCTTCTCTTATTTACAAGAAAGGTAAAAACGCGGCAACATCACAATTTAATCATAAATATGCTCATTGGTAAAGGATAAGTTGGGATTAAATTCATATCGATTAAATAATACCGAACAATCGTTTAAATTAAATACAAGCAACATAAGGCACGTCATATCCCGACAGCTGCTCAATATATGTTGGAAATTTACTTTATAGTACATTAATTTTTAAAATTTAATTATGTCAGTTCAATGTGTATGGGGAAAGAACATATTTAATAATTTTATAACTAACGTTTATTTACTATATCGGCAATGGCAATGAAATAATAATAAAAAAATATAATGCGTTATAATTGATTTAAAATTTACATTACATTTATTTTATTTTTTTCACTTCTTATGGTACGCATTATATCACAGCCTCTGCTATAATAAATATGTTCGGATATGTCACTACACGGAGAGTGTTGCGGAAAGCGCTTAAAGAGTACATAAAGAACTAGTAAGTAATGCATCATAATACGACATAATACTACAAATTTTTTGCAATTTACGTTTATTAATTGTGGTGTAATAACGCGATCTATTACGTAATCACAATTCAACATCCAATTTGAAGATTTAAATTATATTATAAATTCCTTAAATTTTCGGGTAAATAAATATATATGGATAAATTATTTACAATGGATAACCGAAGTAATTCATTACGCTTATCCAAGCTGCCATGCTGCTCGATATTTGTATAGTTAATGTGAAAAATATTTCACTCGCACAGTGCTTATGGTTCCGCCACACCAACTGATTTTTTGAAGGCACTGCAAAACAAAATGCAAAAATTCAACGTAGAATGCAACTGCAACATAACGAGTATAATGCACACCTGGTTCGGGCAAAGAAGTCACCCAACATTGCTTATTCAACGAAGTTATAATGATATTACCATTAAACCTTATAAAAGAAGACAATCCCAAAACAGCTGGCCAGTACCAGTAACATACACGACAGAAAAGTTAAATTTCGCGCGAAATTTATCCACGATGTGGCTGAACACTTCGGCGCACAATAGTGTTCTGAAAATTAATGCGGACCAACGAAACGGTTTGATTATATTTAACGTACAACAATTCGGTGAGTACCGACTATTCGTTTTCTGTTTCGTTACTAGAAAGGCTCATTAGAAAACAATCCAAAATAAAAACTCCTTTGTTTCTACGACAGGCTACTATCGCACTTATTACGACTTTGACAACTTGAAAAAAATCATAGGATATTTAAACTATGATGACTTCACGAAGATACATGTTCTGAATCGTGCTCAGATCATCGATGATGTATATCACTTTGTAATAAATGGTGAATATAATTATGTGGACTTTTACGAGCTGATCGAATATTTAAGGGATGAGACGAGTTTTATAGTGTGGCACAGTATGATGAACATTCTGCACTATATGTCGCCATTCCTCAACTTCCCAGAAAGTGCAAAATTCAAGGTATAACTTAGTAACAAATTCAAGGATAAACTCGATACCACGAAGTTCAGACGACTTTTAGGTGCAAAATGTCCGAAGTAATACGCGCACGATGTACAAAATTAATATTAATAAACGATTCTTCCAGGAACTAATTCTGGGCGTTATGGGTGAGGCTCTGTCGAAGATCGGATACAATGAAAGTCCCGACGACAAGGAGATGCTGAAAGCTACACGATTGTTACTTCTGAATTGGGCCTGCAAACATGGTCATGATGAATGCAGAAAAAAAGCCCAAAACAAACTGAAAGCAAACATCAATGGCAAAAGCAATGAGTAATTATCCGAGCATTTAACTATTTTAACATTCCGTAAAGCCATTAAATCGTTATTAGACTTCTGAGGTGGAATATTTATTGTAATTCTTTTTTGTCACTTTATGCTTAGCATTTTGCCGGGCTGGGAGCACTGGACGTATTGCGCTGGTCTGATGACCGCGGACAAGTTCATTGTGCATAAAACTTGGGATCGTGTCTTACAAGCAAAAAACCAACATTTGTTGCAATACAGTGACTGTATCGATAACGATAGCCTGCTCAAGGAGTTAGTGTCAATGATCATCACGAGATCGAGTGGTAAATGGACTGAAGTGTCGACTGATCGGTTAAAGACATTATATCGCAGCGTAGTGAAGAAGCACGCCAGAAAACAACAAATCCTAGATTACATCCTCCACGCTTTTTTCGAAATAATGCCAAAGTAAAGAGCTGTCTTTTCTTTTCTATAATGTTCGCAATCCATACAAGGTAAGGTAATAACTGTTACCACTTTAAATATCTTGGAAATATGAGAGAGTGGGAGGAAAATGTCTATAATAAAAATTGAGTTGATTTCAGTGGTCATCACTTCACTCACCATTTATAAATATAAACTTTTTTCATTTTCGTCTAGTCATTAGTAAAGTATTTTTATCTTCCGAAGATATACGTGAAGTGGTAATATTTATTGCCTCACCTTGTATATTCCTGTCGTGTCTATTTAAGTCTTACCTGTTCCATTAATGTTACAGTCACATGACAACACTGGAGAAAATACTTGACATTATTATGAGTTTATATTCCACTTGTCAACTTAACCAGGTAAACTTCACTCATTCCACTCTTATTTATGCGAATATTCTAAATCATTTTTAATTAGTCCTACATGCGTCGTGCGAATTGTCTTGCGAATTGTCTTGCTTGTTATATAAGAGATTAGGCCACGACAAAGTTTTCTGATGGTAAGCCAAAGTAATATTACTTATTGATGCGTTAAACAATCTGCTTTAGATATCGGAATACATAAATGGATCAATAAGTTGGTACATGCAGAGATCTAAGGCTGAACATTGGACTACTTTTCGACTGAATCAAATAAATAAGCAGAAATATATATTTGCACGTCGTTTCCACAACAATCGTATTATAAATGAATGTTGATCAATAAACAAATGAATTTTGTTTAAATTCAACAATTGTACGTGTGTCCTAAATCGACAATGTGTCATAAATAAATATTAATGATAATTTTGCAATTTGTGTTATATTTCTTCCTCTTTGGATAAGTTTGTTCCATTATCATTATCATAATAAAACTTAACATTTAGTTAAATAATTTGTTAAATATTTATGATATATGATAATCGTTTACAACAACAACAACAACAGCAGCAGCAGCAGAAATTATTATTATTATTATTATTATTATTATTATTATTATTATTAGCGATTATCATATATCATACGTTCGCTATTTCAAATATCATCGATGCTGATTTGCGCACAATAATAATTATTTAACAAACTATTTAACTAAATGTTAAATTTTACTTGTCTTAAGATATCTCGAGAAATCTTGATCGAAAAAAAGTAAAGAATACAGTAATTCCTCTATTGTCGGACGAAACTTACGATAAAACCGCGAAAGACGGGACAAATATTTAAAATTTAAAACGTCCGTTCGTTTCGCCCGAATGCCGATACGTGTCGTCGTGTCTGTTAATATAACGTTATTCTTTGCGAGATATTTATAAGCCTAGAAACTCTGCTTACCGATCAGTTTGGTTTTGTGACGACACCGAGTCCTGATTGCTAATTTAAAAAGGTAGGAAAAAGCAGACTCGATTTAATGATAAATCGTTGTCAATTAATTTGTTTACTATTTAATTAAATTCGCGAACATACGCGGAGAAAAATAATTTACTGGTACAGCAAATTTTACGACGTCGCAGAAAAATCTGTCAATTACTATGCGGATGATAAGACGATTTGTTAAGAATTCTAACTGTCATTCCCTGGATATATTTTGTTGAATCTAAACATTATTTTGCGGTAAGAACAAATCACTAAATGTAGAATTAAAGCTCTAAATGAAAGCACTATTTTGCCCTAACAACAAATCAACATGTTATAAGGAGAAATCCAATCACAACATTTTTCAATTCTACACAACAAAGTTGTTTCTACTTTAATTATAAACAATTCTATAATTTAAATATAGCAAATAATTTTATTGCTGTCATAACGAATATGCAACGATGTGGTTTTGCTAAAACAGTAAAATTCTATTTCTTCGTATATACGTGTGCGTGTACGTTTTTTGTCTCACCTTCCCTGTCAAAAAGAAAAAAAACGTTCTCACAGATGTCAGGAACAAGAAGTAGCCTGGCGTTCTTCGGGCTTTTGTTCAGCATTATTCTGATACTCGCCACTGCAGAGCTGAATGAAACCGACGATTATCCGCAAACTTGTATATTCGATAAATTCGATTATCGTTTGCCTTTACAAGTAGCACCACGACATTACAATATCGTGCTAACACAAAAGAAGGACGTCTTCGTCGGGTACAGCAGTATACTCCTCGAAGTAATTCGTGCAACTGCGTACATAATTTTTCACGCTCACGACTTGAACATACACTTCGAATTATTGAGGCTTCTAAAGCACGAAGGAAATCATAACAGTCGATATACGTTCGTAAATCGGACAAGTTATAAGTATTGCAATCATACGCAGGTGCTTGCTCTCAGATTTCGCGAAAAACTTTCTCCTGGGAATTACACGCTGAACATCGACTTTGAAGCCGTTTCACATAGCACTCGGGGTTTCGTCAGAACCCAAAGCTTAGAAAAGCCCTCAAAGTAAGTAAGAGATAAAACACAAAGAAACTTTCATTTTCTGCACTGATTACCGAGCGCAATACATCGACAGATTTGCATGAGGTTCATAATTTCTAATCTCCATCGAACTGATCAGTCTAGCGATTATGTGCGAGCTACATTTTCTATAGTTGTTAATTATTATTATATGTACAATTATATATTTTTCACGCGATGCAATGGACGTAAACAAACGTTAAAGCGTCGAGTAAAGATCGAGTTGTTTCGAGAACAAAATAAACAAATATCACGCGTGCAAAAAACGCCGAGCAAAACATTTCCAGCGTGGTGTTAACCCTTTCGGTACATTTGAGAGACTCGTCATCTGCTTACTTGGGCATAAAATGTATTACTTTTACATATTAATCCATATAGCGACAAATTAAATCCGTCCCATGGGCATAAAAATCTTAAAATAATTCAGTACTCAAAGGGTTAAGCATGTTTAAATCGGAATCTTGCACATCTATCGAAAAACCGATGACCGTCAAATTGAGTGAAAAATTCTAACTGAAAAAATGCCTCTAACACTGCCCGATTTCATCTGTCGTGAGAATAGCATCGGTTTATTGATTATTAATGTTGATGATTATTAATGTCTCACAAATACGTAGAGGTTCTATTGCGGTTAAAATGATGTTGACATGCTACTAGGTCAGAGTATATAACGGTTTTCGAACCGATCGGTGCTCGAAGTTTATTCCCATGCTGGGACCAGCCAATATTCAAGACAACCTTCAACATCTCCGTCGTACACTCATCCAAAGCCCAGGTCTTCTCGAACATGCCGCATAGGGATGAAACGTGCAGTTCCTCCGGGAAGGAGGTTGAAAAAGTTCCAACACGGACAAAAAGGACGGACTTCTACATTACTCCCGTCATGCCCACCTACCTCGTGACGATCGCGATTGTTAAAACCACTACAAATTGCACGACAAGGAATAACATTGAATTTCACCACGCGAAGAACGTGCAGAACCACGTGAAAGTAGTCTTGAAGATCGCTAACAGAGCTAATGGCTTTTTAAATACTTATACGAAACACAAGTGGGGAAATTCGATAATGCGTATTCTCTCGTATCAGAACTTGACAAGCAATCTCGTGGGAGGTGGGCGATTCGCAGTTTTTAGGTAATGTGTTTTATTAGAATGCTATGAGAATGAGCAGGCACGAGAAGAGATTCTATCAACATTCTCCGGAACATGCGCATTTGCCACGTTTCAATCATATATATATATATATATATATACAAAAGTATAATCATTTCATGTAGAAATTAGCTTGAATGGACAGAATTTTCGCATTCCGAATTGTCAATAGTTTCAAATTATTTTAATGCCCAAAATGAAAACGCGAGAAGAGTTTCAATGTGATTGTCTCATTAAAAATCATGGTTTTCAGAGAAAGTGATCTCATTTACAAACGAAATTTGCATTTTCCCGGATTCAAACTTGCAATGTGGAAGAAAATAGCTAACCAAATGGCACAACAATGCATCGAGAGTTTCGTCAGCCCGATGACGTGGTCTCAACTCTGGTTTAGCCGTGCATTTGCAACGTATCTAGGTTATAAAATCGCTGGAAAGGTGATTTTCCTTTTCACTTATTTCGTTAGCATTGGTAACATGCGGCTGCAATTAGATTAAAAGAGTCGCTTGCGGACGTCTTTGGATCTGTCAGGCTTGATGAACCTAATCAAACTTAATGAAGCTATTATTAATATGTCCTTGAAACAAGAAAAAACAATGATGATTAAATTGTCGCAATCCTTTCTTGGAGTTTAAAACATTCAGTAGAATGTTAAAGCATTCCATATTGAACGTAGATACCATGCATTTATTGATATATTATAAAAATTTGTGTCGGTACATCATTTTTGTTTGTAGTAAAAACGAAATATGTATAGCTAAGTTTAATATATTTTCTCGTCTTTTAATCGTTCACAACTTTTTATTTTAGGAATACGGCGAAGATGTCATGACGCAACTTTTTGTAGTACAGGTTCTACAGCCTGCACTCCATAATGATATTGAAGTGAATGTACCGGCTATTATACACGATTATGATCCGTTTTATTCATCTCTCATTTATAAGAAAGGTAAAAACGTGTACATGTCACAATGCAATCATAAGTATATTCGTTGCATAAAGATAAGATGAGGGTAAAGTTATACAGGTTAAATATAATTGGGACAATCCTTCCCAAAGATGTAGTTGAAGTTTGGAGCGATTTTTGAGCAAAAAGTAAAAATTTTGTTTTCAAATTTAACCTTAGTAAAATACAAAAATATGCACAAAACAATAAAATTGTACAAAATGTGTTAATATTACTATAAGTAAACAAGAAAAAACGGAGAAGATTTCGTGCGCGCGAAGATTCATATAAATTAAAATTTCTGCCGAGAGCCATGGTGGCACGTGCAAACAAATGATAGTAATTTTACACTCTGTGGAAAGTTACACATTAGAAAAACAAATTTGTTGAAAACAAGTTCCCGAAAGCCCAAACTTATTTTTCTAAATATATTTATATCAGAATTATATAATTATATAATTCAATAGAAACATATTTAACAATTTTAGAACCAATACTTATCCACTATATCAATAGGGCTTATGAAATAAACATTAAAACGCATATTGTGGTTACATTTACTTTAAACATTTTCATCATTTAAATGAAATTAATTTTATTTCTTTCATTTCTTATGACTCGCATTATATCATAGCATCTGCTATGATAAAGATGTTGGAATGCATTGTCACAGAAGACATAATGCGACGAGCACTTGTGCAATACATAAAGAAATAGTAAGTAATATGTCGCAATACAATATAATATGACTTATGTGCAATATAGTAAAGTTTATCAATTGAGATGTAATAATGCGATCTACTTCGTTATAACAATTCTACTTCATATTCAAAGGTATTATAAATTCCTGGAATTTTTTGGTATATAAATATCTAGGGAATAAATGAATTATTTGACAAAATGGATTGCCGAAGTAATAAGTATCTCGTTACCTTAAAATCTCATGTTGTTTTTCATTATCATGTTGTTCAATATTTACATGTTCGACATTATAAAATATATTTATAATGTATATTTTACTTAATAATTTATAAATATATTTTACTTGCATAGCGCATACGGTTCCGCCACACCAATCGATTTCTTGAACATCCTGGAGGAAGTAATGCTTAAGTTACCTTCTGGACATATAAGACCTTACTGGGAAATAACGAAGATAATGCATGTGTGGTACTCGCAAAGACGCTACCCAATAATGGCTGTTGTAGAGCCTGTTGGTGGCAAGAGGATAAATGTTGAAACACTTGATGTAAGATATTCCCAAATTGAACCAAATAAATGGCCGACACCAGTAATATTCGAGAAAAAACCGAATATCCGTTTCGTGCAACATTTACAAATGTCGTTCAAGAATTTGTCACGGAATCTTAACGATTCTTTCGATATTCATGGGGGAGGACCAGATCATCTAGTTATATTTAATGTGAAACAATTCGGTATGTATCGACACTTCATTCGGTTTTATCACTGGACACGGTCATTACAAAACAATTCAAGGAACTGATTCTTGTTTCTACGATAGGCTACTATCGTGTCTACTACGAGTATAACAATTGGGTGAAAATCTCGAGACACCTGAATAACAAGGATCACACGAAGATACACGTCCTGAATCGTGCTCAAATCGTCGACGATGCGTATCATTTTCTAATGGAGAGCAAATTTAGTTACATAGTCTTCTATGGTTTAATCAATTACTTACAAGATGAGACGAATTTCATAGTATGGCACAGTGTGATGAACATCCTGCATTATGTGTCACCCTTCTTCAACTTTGCAGAAAGTATACAATTTAAGGTAAATATTATTCTCTTCTTCTCAATGTAGTAACTACTTTGTGTAACTTCTCTGTGTAACTTCTCTTTTCTATATGGAGTAACGAAGACAAAAATGTCTCGATACTGTGACGTAGAATTCGAAGTATTAAGTTTGTGTACCCATAACTTTCAGGCACACAAACTTTTCGAAGTAACACATGCGTAATGTACGAAACATACAGAAAATTTAATATTACTTAACGATTCTTCCAGAAGCTCATGTTGAAACTCACGAATTCGGTTTTGATGAAGATAGGATATTATGAGAATCCTGAAGACGATGAAATGTTGAGAGCATTGAGATTATTACTCCTGAATTGGGCCTGCAGACATGGACATGTTAATTGCAGAGAAAAAGCATACGAAAAACTGAAGATACACATCCATGGTCCCAAAAATGAAGGGTAATTATCCAAATAAACGGGAATCCCATATTCAACCATTACAATATTTGGTAGAACTACTTGAATGTGGCTGGTACTGTGGCCAAATATTTATTGCAATTCTTTTTTATTTGTTTCTACGTAGCACGTCGCCGTTGTGGAACGACTGGATGTATTGCGCGGGTCTGATGCACGTACACAATTACACTTTATCTGAACTTCTGTCTGCTTTACGCACACAGAACAAAGATATTTTTCAATATATGATTTGTGTCGAAGACGTTGACTTGCTCCGGAAAGAAGTAGAAATGTTCCTACTCAAAGCTGAAGCGACACAGAACGAAAGCGTTCGGTTAAAAAAATTCTTCCGCGACTTTGTGAAGATGCATGCTAGAAAGCCTAAAATACTCGAATTTATCTTGAGCAATTTCAACAATATACTGCCAGGGTAAGGAGCCTTCTTTTTTTCTTCTCTACCACGTTCGCAATCTTACAGTGTGGAGCAATATAATTATTACCATCTTGATTATCTTCAAAATATGACAGTAGGAGAAAAACCTATCTCTGACGGAAAATTAATAGCAATGGTCATCATTTCGAACACCTTGTGTAAATGTTAATTTTTCTTATTTTCATTTAGTCATTAATCAATTATTTTTATTATTCTTGAATATATGTGAAGTAGCGATAATAAATGCTTCATCCTGTATATGTTTGTCGTGACACATTACGGCTAATCTGTTCCATGAATGTTACAGACACATGACCGCCGTGGAGAAAATAACTCACATTTATATGAGCGTGTACTCCAAGTGTCAACTTGACGAGGTAAATTTCACGATCTTACACATCCCACTCTTATTCATGCGCACCTTTTAAATTAATTTCAATTAAGTGCATATGCGCCGCGCGTACTATTTTGCAACTATTATGTAAAACCCCGCTATAAAGTTTCCTGAGGGCAAGCCGAAGTAATATTAATTGGTGTATTATAATCTGCTTTAGATATCACAATACATACGTGAAATACCCAGTTTGAGGGACCAACCTATAGATTGGATTGCCTACCGAGGAAATCAAATAGATAAGCAAAAGGAGTGGTTCAATAGTCGTTTCCACACTGAAAATTTTGCAGAAGAATGCTGATCAATCAGCAAATGACGGTTAAATAAATTTAAGAATTATACACGTGTCCTAAATCGTACAAATAAATTTTATTGTTAACTTTGCATGTTAATTTGGCGTTTTTTTTACTTCATAGCTCCTACCTTCTTGGGTAAGTTCGTTGCATTATCATCATTGTTATTATTATTGTCGCTATTATTATTATTATCATCAATTAACATATGTCGTGTATTTCAAACATCATCGACGTTGAGGTGCACAGGACGATAATTAATTAACAAAACGTTAAGTATTGTTGACTTATGGTCGATCGATCTCGCACAAAGAATAGTTAATTCCATTATTATCAAACGAAGCAAGCAATAACCAAAGCATTAAACAAGCATAAACCGTAAAGGACGGGGTAACTAATTATTTTTTTAACGGAACAATTGTTTGTTGAACAATTGTTTTCGTCGGGATGATAATATATGTCATCCGTGTCTATCGCTATTCTTTGCGAGTTATTTCTAAACCTTCAGATTCTGCTCACTGTTCAAACTGATGTTGCGACGACATCGAGTGATACCGTTCTTGGGTTGAAATAGTAGGAGAAATCAATTTCGAATACATTAAAATTCTGAATTGTTTTCGATTAATTAGTTCATCATTTAATTAAGTTCACGGATATAGAAGGAGAAAAATAATTTGCTGGCATAGCTAATTTTATGCTGTGGCAACAAAATTTGTCAATTATTATATACGTGAATAGCAAAATGATTTGTTAAGAATATTAATTGCCATTCATAAATTTGGCTACATTTAAAAATGATTTCGCTTTAAGAACAGATTAGTAAATTAGTAGGAAAACATTATTTTATTTTTATAGCAAATTAACATGTTCTAAGGGGAAATTCACACGGAAAATTTTTTCTATTCTAGCAACGAAACTGTTTTTCTGCTTTAATTATGAACAATTCTCTAATTTTGCTATGGCAAGTAAATTTTATCGCTGATGCAACGAATATGCAAAAGTAACGACGATTGTTTCGTTAAAGCAGCAAAATTATTTTTTTCCGTGTACATGTGTGCGTATATGTACACATTTCTCCCTTGTCAAAAAGAAAAACCTTTTTGCATATTCAGGAACGAGAAATGGCCTGGCGTTTTACGGATTTTTCTTCAGCACCGGCCTGATACTTGTCGCCGCAGAGGGAAATATTACTCGCGAGATATTATTCGGCAACTTGCTCACTACTCGGTATATTCTATTATCACTTGCCGTTGCAAATTCATAAGCCAATTGTTGGGTATATTTGTAGAATAAATATTTTGTACCTTAACCCTTGCCCTAAACGTTTTTTTTAATCATATATAAATAACCGTCCGTTCTTATGATTACGTCTGACTAAAAATTTTGCTTTCCTGTTTTCAAAGAATTCTTTTCGATGGTGTGGCCATCATTATAATTTGTAAAAAGCTCGAGCTTTCGCGATATCGCATTCCGTTTGTGAAGAATTTGCAAGAAATATAGAAAGTACCATGATCCGTTCGTACTTATCCCAATTTAATGGACTAATTTTTTAGAAATGAGACATTTGCTAAAAACCGAGTATTCATCACTATGAAATGCTTTGCAGAATATGGAAAAACGAAAAAGAATAAATATTCGGCCGCAGTTCCAGTTACAATCAATTCTGCGAAACGTTGTAATAATTGAATATGGGATTCCCGATTACTTAGATAATTACAATTCGTTTTCAGGATCATGCATGTGTGCCATCAGATTGTTGTGGACATTTTCTCTGCATTCATCGTGACCATGTTTGCAGGCCCAATTCAGGAGTAATAATCTCATAGCTTTCAACATTTCATCGTTTTTATGATGTTGCTAAAATCCGGTCCTCGACAAAGTCAAAAGTATTGATTTGAGAGAATTCTTTCGCGAACTTGTGAAGAGGCACGCTAGAAAGCCTAAAGTCCTCGATTTTATCATGGACAATTTCGATAATTTACTGCCGAGGTGAAGCGCTGTCCTTTCCTTTCTTTTCTACAATGTTCGCTACCGTATACGGAGTGTGACTTATATAATAATTACCATCTTGAATATCTTCGAAATACGAGAGTGGTAGAAAAAATTTATCTTTAAGGGAAATCGCGTTGATATCACTTACTCCGAAACACTTAAGGTAAATATAAACTTTTTTCATCTTTTCATTTAGTCGTTAAAACATTATTTTCGTCATTCTTAAATACATGTGAAATGGTAATATTTATTGCCGCATCCTGTAGATGTTTGTCGTGACACTTTGCGGCTAATCTGCTCTATGAATGTTAAAATCACATGACCACCATGGAGAAAATAATTCACATTTTTATGAGCGTGTAATCCAAGTGCCAACTTGACAAGGTAAATTTCACAATCTTGTTCTACTAATTATGCATATATTCTAAATAATTTTCAATTAGATGCACATGTACTGTGTATACTACCTTGCATCTAATATGTAAATGATTACGTGACGTAGTTTTCAGAGAGTAAGCTAAAATAAAATGTTAATTATTGATGTATTAAATTTTGTTTCAGATATTGCAGTACGAAGTAGAAATACCCAGCTTGAAAGTGGAACTTTCAGTCAAATATTGGATTACCTTTCGATTCAGTCAAATATTCGATTACCTTTCGGCTCAATTACAAAAGCAGAAGTAGTTCTTCGTTAAACATTTCCACGATAGCAGGAACATTTCTACAAAGAAATGTTGATCAATCAATAAATGACTGTTGATTAAATTTAACAATTGTGCGTGTGTCCTAAATCGTATAAATAAATTTTAATTTTAACTTTGCACGTTAACTTTGCACCTATTTACTTCGTATTTTTTCCTTCTTGAATAAGTTCGTTCCATTACCATAATCATCATCACTATTGTTATTATTATTATCACTATTATCATCAATTATTGTGTATCATATATTCATTATTTCAATCATGATTGACACTGATTCACATATAACTGTTATAAATTAAACATGATAAGATTTCTTTGATTTATGGTCGATCAATTTGAAATAAAGTAAATAATTCAATAATGTTCTGTTACCGCTGGACGAAATTTATAATATCGTCCGTATAAGTCAAGATAAATGATATTGAAATTTAAATACAAGATGCCAAGAGCTTTAAAGTCGATCGATCTCGTGCAAAATAAACAACACAATATCTTCAATATTATTGCACAAAGATGGCGATAACGATCGCTAAAGACGGGACAAATAATTTGCAATTTGAAACGGAATGATAATTTATTTTGTCGGGACACCGATATGCGTCGCCTGTGTTTGTCGATGTAAAGCCCTTTAATGCGAGTATTTAAGAACCGTCAGGTCTTCACTGATCAATTCGTTATTGTAACTACACTGACTGCTGATACAGTTCCTGGATTGATATGGTAAGAAAAAGCAAGCAATTCTTGATTATATTAAAACTGTAAATTATTGTCAAATAATTGCTTCGTTATTTAATTCACAAACATACACGGAGAAAAGTAATTTGCTGGCACAGCAAATTTTATGCTGTCACAGCAAAATCTGTCAGATATTACGTGGATAGCAAAACGATGTATTAAGAATACTTATTGCCATTTATTTTGCTGGATATATTTTGTTGGACCTCAACATTGCTTTACCATAAAAAAGGAAAAATTAATAAATGTAAGAAAACAATATTTTTGCTCTGATAGCAAAGTAACGTGTTCGAAGAACAAATTCACGCAGCAGAATTTTTTTATACTAGCAACAAAAATATTTCTGTAACTATTTCTGTTTCTTTAACTACGAACAATTCTCTAATTCGGTTATGCCAATAAAATTTTGTCGCTATCGTGACAATTATGATTTTGCTAAAACAGCAAAATTATTTTTTCCCGCACGTATGTGCGCGTGTACGTCTTTTGTCTCTTCTTCTTTGTCAAGAAGGGAAACGTTCTTGCAGATACCAGGAACGGGAACTGGCGTGGCGTTTTTCGGACTTTTGTTCGGCGCCGGACTGATATTCACGACCGTTTCACAGCCAAATAATATCAGCGAGTCTCCGGCGATTTGCTTATCCCATTATCGTTTACCGTTGTATGTAGTACCACGACATTACAATATCACGCTGACACAAAAGCGAGACGTCTTCGTCGGGTACAGTAGCATACTCCTCGAAGTAACTTTTGAAACTACGAGCATTATTTTTCACGTTTACGATTTGACCATAAATTTCACAACACTGAGGCTTCTGAAGCATGAAGAGAGCCATAATAGTCAATATACCATCGTAAATTGGACGGATTTTACATATTGCAATTTGTCGCAAATGCTGGCTCTTGAATTTAGCGAGAAATTGTCAACTGGAAATTACACGCTAAATATAAACTTCGAAGCAACTTCACATAAAACCCAGGGTCTCGTTGTAACTAGAAACCCTTTAAAAACCATGGGGTGAGTAAGATAAGCAGATAAAATACAGAAAAAACGGTTTCCGCTACGTTGCTTATCGAGCGTGATATTTTGAGGAATTTGTATAACGTTTCCGAATTTTTAGTCTCCATCGAACTGATAAGCTCGTCATTATGTCCGAGTTACATTTTCTACATATTTCTATATCTTCATTATTATTATATATATGTCTATATATTTCACTTGACTCGATTCATCGGCCAGCGTATTTCAATAAATATTAAGGATACCCGTAAATAATGTCGTTTTTTGTTACTTATACAAAATTTTATTTTATTTTACGTTAAATTCTCTCAAAATTTCAAAATAAGCACATTAAATATCAATAAATGTAATTAGTATATAGGTTATGTAATAATAAATTACAAACAACGAACGAGGTGGCAATGTTTATATAACCTAAAAAAAATGACATTACTTATAGGTACCTCGAATATGCGAGATTTTAATTTAACTCGCTTATATCACACCAGAAATTTTGGTTTGATTTATTTATACGCGTGATATTTCTTCATTTTGTTCTTAGAAAAGCTTGACTTTGATTCGTCGTATTAACGTTTATTTACGTCATATAATAACGAAGATCCAGCTTTTCTAAGAAGAAAATAAACAAATAACATGCGTATGAAAAAAACTAAGCAAAACATTTCCAGCGCGATGTAAGCGTGTTAAACGAGAATAACGTATATTTATCAAAAAACGCTGGTTGATTAATTTATTGAAAAATTTTAATTATAAAATACCTATAACGTTGTCCAAATCTCACCTATGGTGAAAAGAGCATGGATTTAGTGATTTATGATATTAATGTCTCGAAACGGGATGAAGGTTCTGTCGTGATGAAAATATTATTGTTAAAATGAGACTAGGTCAGCGTACATAACGATTTTCGAACCGATGGGTGCTCGACGCTTGTTCCCATGCTGGGATCATCCAACATTCAAAGCTACCTTCAACATCTCCGTCGTGCACTCACCCAAAGTCCAAGTCTTTTCGAACATGCCGCATAGGGATGAAACGTCTAATTCCTCCGGGGAGGAAGTTGAAAAAGTTCCGACACGAAGGACAAAAAGGACGGACTTCCACATTACTCCTGTCATGTCCACCTACCTCGTGACGATCGCGATTATCGGCAACGTTGCAAATAATACGGCAGAAAATAACATCGAATTGTATTACACGGGGGACACGGGGAAACACATGCGAATCGTACGAAGGATCGTTAGAGCGGCCAATCGCTTTTTAAATACTTACACACACCGCATGTGCGTAAATATGACATTGCGTATTCTGTCGTATCGAGACTTGCCGAGCAACGCCATAGGAGCTTGGGGATTTGCAGTTTTCAGGTAATCTTTTCATTAGAATATTATGGAAATGAGGAGAAGAGATGCTTTCAACACTCCGGAATTCGATATATTTGTCACGGTCGTTTCAGTTGCATATATATACAGAAGTACAGTCATTTCATAGAGAAATCGTTGTCAACGCATAGAATTTTAACATTCCAAACACAGCTGACTCATTTGAAAACATGATTTTCAGAGAAAATAATCTCATTTACAAGCGAATCCTCGATTTTCCCGGACGCAAATTTGCAATATGGAAAACAGTAACTAGCCAAATAGCACGACAATGCATCGAGAGTTTTGTCAGCCCAATAACGTGGTCCCAACAGTGGTTTAGCCGTGCATTTGCAACGTATCTCAGTTATAAAATAGCTGGAAAGGTGATTTTCTTTTTTTCTTGTCCCGCTATCATCGGTAACACATGGTTGCAATTGGGTAGTTAAAAAGTCGCTTGTGGGCGTTGTTGAGAAGGCTTGGCTATAAGGCTTGATGAACCTATTATTGATATAGAAAAAAATTATGATGAGAGAAAAAAATATAACGGTGATTCTTCAAATGTTATAATGCTTTCCCGAAATTCAAAATATTCAGTAAAAATTAAACTATTCCATGTCACGCGTAGATATCATATGTTATTGTTATATTATGAAATTTTTTGCTGATATCTGATTTTTGTTTTTATCTTTTCCGATTTTTAATTTCAGAAAGAATATGATCCGGATATTATGATGCAATTTTTTGTGGTACAAGTTATATTGCCTGCAATGCATAATGATAAAGAGCTAAGAATGCCAGCTCTCACAGACGATTATGATCCGTTTTATTCTTCTCTCATTCATAAGAAAGGTAAAAACGCACAAAAGTCGCAATGTAATCATAAATTATGCCCGTTGCTTCAAGACAAGGTGAAAGTAATGTCATATAAATGAAATATAACTCGGATGATCTTTCGTAAAATGTCGAATACAAACAGCACAAAATTTGAAACACATTTTAACGCCTGTTTAATATGCGTCAGTAATTTATTTTATTAATTTATTCAATATTAAAATTTAATTATATTATATAATCCAATGGAAATTTATTTAACCATTTTAAAACTAATATTCGTACATTATATCGAAAAAGACTGCGAAATAATCATGAAAATGCACATTGTATTATAATATATTATAAATTTGTTTAAAATATTGTAAAATTTATTTAATTTTTTCACTTTTTATGATGTATTATATTCCAGCATGTGCTATGTTAAAGATGTTGGAAGTTATCGCCACAGAGGAAGTATTGCAACGTGCACTTGCTCGGTATATACGGAAATAGTAAGTAATGCGTCACAATATAACATGACAATTATATGCAATACAGCAAAGTTTATCAAAATTTATCATTTGAAATGTAATGATGCATCATCGCAATTCAACATACATCAAATTCAAAGATGTGATAAATCTCTGGAATTCCTGGGTAAATAAATATTTATGGATAAATGAATAATATTTAGTAAAATAGAAAGCTGAATTATTTCGTTACTTTCTTCAAGCTATTATATCGTTCGATATTTGCACGGCTCTAATGTTGTAAAATATATTTTACTTAAACAGTGCATACGGCTCCGCTACACCAATCAATTTCTTGAGGATTCTGCAGAAAAAAATGCAAGCATTACCTGAGGAACATATAGATTCTTACTGGGAAATATCGAAGATGATGCATATGTGGTTCTCCCAAAGAAGTTTTCCAACATTGATTGCTGTACAAAATGATAACGACAAGAGTATAGATGTTGCAATTCTTAGTTACAAATACGACTGGCCAATACCAATAATATTCGGGACACCACCACATATTCGTTTCCTGCTAGATTCCTCTCCTTTAAAGTTGACGACTGACGATTTATTGCAGAACGTTAACACTTCTTTCACTATTCAAGGAGGCGAACCAGAAAATTACTTTATATTTGACAGGCAACACTTCGGTGTGTACCGATCGTTTATTCAATTTTATCACACGCTCATTACAATAAAATTGAAAGGAGGACTAATTCGTTATTTCTACGATAGGCTACTATCGCGTCTATTACGATACTGGTAATTGGATGAAAATCGTGAAGCATCTGAATAACGAGGATCATACGAAAATACATGTTCTCAATCGTGCTCAAATCATCGATGATGCGTACCATATTCTAATGGACGGAACCTTTAATTATATAATCTTTTACGATCTGATTAGTTACTTACAGAAAGAGACGAATTTTATAGTATGGCACAGTATGATGAACGTTCTGCATTATGCGTCACCATTCTTCAACATCCCAGAAAGTACATTTTTCAAGGTATATTTTTCTTCTTTTTTCTTTCCTTCTTTGCATAATAACAAAGATAAAAATATTCCGATACTATGACAATGAGTTCTAGTACACGTAAGTTTTCAAGCATAAAATTTTCGAAGTAACACACGCGCAATGTACGAAAAATTAATATTACTTAACGATTCTTCCAGAATCTCATGTTGAAAATCATGGATTCGGTTTTGATGAAGATAGGATATTATGAGAATCTTGAAGACGATGATATGTTGAAAGCATTGAGATTATTACTCCTGAATTGGGCCTGCAGACATGGGCACGATAATTGCAGAAAAAAAGCACACGACAAACTGAAGGTATACATCCATGGTCCCAAAAATGAAGGGTAATTATCTAAATAAACGGGAATCCCATATTCAACTATTACAATATTTGATAGAACTACTTGATTGTGGCTGGTACTGCGGCCAAATATTTATTGCAATTCTTTTTTATTTGTTTCTACGTAGCACGTCGCCGTTGTGGAACGACTGGATGTATTGCGCGGGTCTGATGCACGTACACAATTACACTTTATCTGAACTTCTGTCTGCTTTGCGCACACAGAACAAAGATATTTTTCAATATATGATTTGTGTCGAAGACGATGACTTGCTCCGGAAAGAAGTAGAAATGTTCCTACTCAAAACTGAAGCGACACAGGACGAAAGCGTTCAGTTAAAAAAATTCTTCCGCGATTTTGTGAAGATGCATGCTAGAAAACCTAAAATACTCGATTTTATCTTGAGCAATTTCAACAATATACTGCCAGGGTAAGGAGCCTTCTTTTTTTCTTCTCTACCACATTTGCAATCTTACAGAGTGGAGCAATATAATTATTACCATCTTGATTATCTTCAAAATATGACAGTAGGAGAAAAACCTATCTCTGACGGAAAATTAATAGCAATGGTCATCATTTCGAACACCTTGTGTAAATGTTAACTTTTCTTATTTTCATTTAGTAGTTAATCAATTATTTTTATTATTCTTGAATATATTTGAAGTAGCGATAATAAATGCTTCATCCTGTATATGTTTGTCGTGATACATTAAGGCTAATCTGTTCCATGAATGTTACAGTCACATGACCGCCGTGGAGAAAATAACTCACATTTATATGAGCGTGTACTCCAAGTGTCAACTTGACGAGGTAAATTTCACGATCTTACACATCCCACTCTTATTCATGCGCACATTCTAAATTAATTTCAATTAAGTGCACATGCGCCGCGCGTACTATTTTGCAACTATTATGTAAGACGCCGCTACAAAGTTTTCTGAGGGCAAGCCGAAGTAATGTTAATTGGTGTATTATAATCTGCTTTAGATATCACAATACATACGTGAAATACCTAGTTTGAGGGACCAACTTATAGATTGGATTGCCTACCGAGAATATCAAATAGATGAACAAAAGCAGCGGTTCATTAGTCGTTTCCACTATGATAATTTTACAAATGAATGCTGATCAATCAGCGAATGCCTATTAAATAAACTTAAGAATTGTATACTTGTCCTAAATCGTACAAATAAATTTTATTATTAACTTTGCATATTAATTTGGCTTTTTTTTACTTCATAGCTCCTACCTTCTTGGGTAAGTTCGTTGCATTATCATCATTGTTATTATTATTGTCGCTATTATTATTATTATCATCAATTAACATATGTCGTGTATTTCAAACGTCATCGACGTTGATGTGCACACGACAATAATTAATTAACAAAACGTTAAGTATTGTTGACTTATAGTCGATCGATCTCGCACAAAGAATAGATAATTCCATTATTATTAAACGAAACAAACAATAACGACCAGAAAGGACAGAACAACTAATTATTTTTTGTAACGGAATAATTGTTTGTTACGTCTGGGTGACAATATATGTTATCCGTGTCTATCGCTATTCTCTGCGAGATATTTATAAACCTTCAGATTCTGCTCACTGTTCAAACCGATATTGCGACGACATCGAGTGATACCGTTCTTGGATTGAAATGGTAGGAGAAATCAATTTCGAATACATTAAAATTCTGAATTGTTTTTGATTAATTAGTTTATTATTTAATTAAGTTCACGAATATAGAAGGAGAAAAATAATTTACTGGCATAGCTAATTTTATGCTGTGGCAACAAAATTTGTCAATTATTATATGTGTGAATAGCGAAACGATTTGTTAAAAATATTAATTGCCATTCATAAATTTGGCTGCATTTAAAAATGATTTCGCTGTAAGAACAAATTAGTAATTTGATAGGAAAACACTATTTTATCTTTATAGCAAATTAACATGTTCTAAGGACAAATTCACACGACAAATTTTTTCTATTGTAGCAACGAAACTGTTTTTCTGCTTTAATTATGAACAATTCTCTAATTTGGCTATGGCAAGTAAATTTTATCTCTAATGCAACGAATATGCAAAAGTAACGACGATTGTTTCGTTAAAGCAGCAAAATTATTCTTTTCCCTGTACATGTGTGCGTGTATGTACACATTTCTCCCTTGTCAAAAAGAGAAACTTTTTTGCAGATCCAGGAACGAGAAATGGCCTGGCGTTTTACAGATTATTCTTCAGCACCGGCCTGATACTTGCCGCCGCGGAGGAAAATATTACTCACGACTATTCGGCAACTTGCTCACTACTCGGTATACTCTATTATCACTTGCCGTTGCAAATTCATAAGCCAATTGTTGGATATATTTGTGAGATAAATATTTTGTACCTTAACCTTTGCCCTAAACGTTTTTTTCAATTATTAGTTTGATGCAAATGAAATGGTCGTATTCAGTATTTTGAATTTCCCACTTCTATAGATTACTTTTCTTTCATACAGAGGACGGTGTATATATACTGTGTGAAAAGTACATGATCCACATGTGATTTAACGCACATAACCTTATTTCTATATTGTACTGTTAATCATAGAAGTTTGCATTAACGCTGTGATGGAAAATAGAAAAATTCGTATAATTTACTTATACGAGTTCAAACTTGGTCATACTGCAGCCGAGGCAACGCGTAAGATTCATATTGCATTTGGTGAAGGTACTGTAAGTGAAAGAACGACGAGACATTGTTTTGAAAAATTTCGTTCTGGGAACACAAATCTCGACAATTTGTCTCGCGGACACGCACCTTCCGTCATTGATGACGTTATCATCTTTTCAAGCATCTGGATGCGTTTTTGGCCGGCAAAAATTTCAATGAAGAAGGAAGTGTGAAAAATGCGTTTAAGGAGTTTATCGATTCACACTCTCTAGATTTTTTTTGAAAGTGCTTTGTGCACTTGGATCACTTTGGCAGAAGTGTATTGAAGTAAGAGGAAGCTATTTTGATTAGTTATGTAAGTTTTAAATTTGAAAAATACAAGTTTCAACATTATATTTATAAACGGCCATTTCATTTGCACCAATCTAATAGATACAAATAACCGTCCGTTCTTACGATTACTTCTAACTAAAAACTTTGCGTTCGTGTTTTCAAAGAATTCCTTTCGATGGTGTAAAAACTGAGAAACGCAACGAAGACGTCTGCAAAAACAACTGCATGATGAATTAAACGATAATAATATAGAGTATAATAATACTGTTTTATCTTCAGCTTTTTGTGCTCTTCATAACATGGCTGACGTTACGCCCGAACACTCGTCAAATATTTCCACATATTTCCACGCAGCCGTTGATAGCTTTACCGTAAGATCGACCGTTCCGCATTTTGTTTTAAGTCTAATTCATAATTTAGAAACATATTCGTACGTTTCCGTGGATACTGTTCTGACGGTACGATTGGAAAAGAAAAACGATACGATTGATACGTGTGTGGATAGGACCATGGGAATGTCGCCGCGACTAATGAAAATTTTGCGTTTGTGGTTTTAAAGAATTCCTTTCGATAGTGCTGCAATCATTATAGTTTGTAAGAAAACACGAGCTTTCGCGATATCGCATTTTGTTTGTGAAGAATTTGCAAGAAATATAGAAAATGCCATGATCGGTTCGCACTTTACCCCAATTTCATGGATTAATTTTTTAGAAATGAGACATTTAAAAACTGTAAAAACGGTAAAAACTGAGAAACGCAACGTAGACGTCTACGAAATGTTATCGTTGAAATGCAACTAGGTCAACGTATTGTACATAATTATTTTCGAACCGACTGGTGCTCGACGCTTGTTGCCAAGCTGGGACCAGCCAACGTTCAAGGCAACTTTCAACATTTCCATCGTGCATTCAGCCAGAGTTCAGGCCTTCTCAAATATACCGTATAAGAACGAAACGTTCAATTTCGGAATAGAAGCTCAGCTCCAGAAGTCTCAGCACAACAAACAAAAAGGACGGATCTTACATTTGTCCTGCCCGTTTACCTAGTGACGATCACGCTTGTTGAAAACAATATGGATTATTTGACACAGAACAATGTCAAATTGTGCTATGCGAGGAACGTGGAAAAGAATATTATTGCGGTCCGAAAGATCGCTAAAAAGGCCAACGGCTTTTTAAGAGTTTACACGGGCAAAATGTGGAGAAATATGACAATACGTATTCTCTTTTATCGAAACTTGCCAGGCAAAGCCGTGGGAGCTTGGGGATTCGCAGTTTTCAGGTAATATATACGCTTCATTAGAATATTATGAAAATAAGGAATTACGAGAAGATATTCTCTCAACATTCCGGAATTCGATACATTTGTCGCGAGTTGTCACGTTATATATACGAGGGCGGTCCGATAAGTACTTAGCCTACAAAAGAAAAACGAAAATTTTGGAAAAGTGGCGATTTATTTCTCAACATAGTCTCCTTTTAGCTCGATACACTTGACCCAGCGATGCTCCAACTTCTTTAACCCATCTGAAAAATACGTTTTCTCGAAGTCTGCAAAGTATTCTCTCTTCCACCATGACAACGCACCGGCTCACACCTCCGCCGTCGCCACGGCCAAATTGGTCGAATTAGACTACGAACTGCTGCCCCATCCATCGTATTCTCCATGGCCCCGTGCGACTTTTTTTTGTTTCCAAACTTGAAAAAGTCACTCGCCGGGCAGAAATTTGAGTCGAATGAGGAGATCATCGCCGCCACGGAAGCCTACTTTGCAGACTTCGAGAAAACATATTTTTCAGATGGGTTAAAAAAGTTGGAGTATCGCTGGGTCAAGTGTATTGAGCTAAAAGGAGACTATGTTGAGAAATAAATCGCCACTTTTCCAAAATTTTCGTTTTTCTTTTGTAGGCTAAGTANTACTTATCGGACTGCCCTCGTATGTAAAAGTATAGTAAAAAATACATACAAATGTTTAGCCATTTTATATAGAAATTAGCTTCGACGGATGGAATTTTTGCTATCCCGAATTCTTAATAGAGTCGAAGTATTTTAATCTTTACGATGAATATGTGAAGGGACTCCCAATATGATTGTCTCATTTAAAAACAACTTTCAGAGAAAGTGATCTCATTTACGAACCAAATTTGCATTTTCCCGGACGCAAACTTGCAGTATGGAACGGTAGTAGCTAGCCAAATCGCACGACAGTGCATTGAGAGTTTCGTCAGCCCAATAACGTGGTCTCAACAGTGGTTTAGCCATGCATTTGCATTGTATCTCAGTTATAAAAGCAGAAAAAGTTCTTCGTTAAACATTTCCACGATAGCAGGAACATTTCTACAAAGAAATGTTGATCAATCAATAAATGACTGTTGATTAAATTTAACAATTGTGCGTGTGTCCTAAATCGTACAAATAAATTTTAATGTTAACTTTGCACGTTAACTTTGCATCTATTTACTTCGTATTTTTTTCCTTCTTGAATAAGTTCGTTCCATTACCATAATCATCATCACTATTATTATTATTATTATCACTATTATCATCAATTATTGTGTATCATATATTCATTATTTCAATCATGATCGACACTGATCTGCACACAACTGTTATTGACCCTTCGCACTCGAGGGCTCCGAAACGGAGCTATTTAAAATTTGTCTTTAAACTCGAGGGCTCCGCTATGGAGACAATGCAAATAGCAAGAGCGGAATATCCTATATACAATAGTTTTTTCGATTTGTCTTTGTCCTTATGTTATGAACTGAAAATTATTTGCATTGTCTCCATAGCGGAGCCCTCGAGTTTGAAGACAAATTTTAAATGGCTCTGCTCCGGAGCCCTCGAGTGCAAAAGGTTAATTAAACAAAATAAGATTTCTTTGATTTGTGGTCGATCAATTTGAAACAAAGTAAATAATTCAATAATTCTGTTACCTCTGAACAAAGATTATGATATCGCCACTATAAGATAAGACAAATGATTTGAAATTTAAATACAAGATGCCAAGAGCTTTAAAGTCGATCGATCTCGTGCAAAATAAACAACACAATAACTTCTATATTGTTGCACGAAGTTTGCGATAACGATCGCTAAAGACGGGACAAATAATTTGGAATTTGAAACGGAACGATAATTTATTTTGTCGGGACACCGATATGTGTCGCCTGTGTTTGTCGATGTAAAGTCTTTTTATGCGAGTATTTAAGGACCTTCAGGCCTTCACTGATCAATTCGTTATTATAACTATACTTACTGCTGACACTGTTCCTGGATTAAAACGGTAAGAAAAAGTATTCCTGATTATATTAAAATTTTAATTATAGTCGAATAATTGTTTCATTATTTAATTCACAAACATACACGGAGAAAAATAATTTGCTGGCACAGAAAATTTTATGCTGTCGCAGCAAAATCTGTCAGATATTACGTCGATAGAAAACGATGTATTAAGAATATTTATTGCCTTTTATTTTGCTGAATATATTTTGTTGGACCTCAACATTACTTTACTATAAAAAAGAAAAAATTAAGAAATGTAAGAAAACAATATTTTTGCTCTAACAGCAAATTAACGTGTCCGAAGAATAAATTCATGCAGTGAAATTTTTTTATACTAGCAACAAAATTGTTTCTGTAACTATTTCTATTTCTTTAGCTACGACAATTCTCTAATTCGGTTATGCCAATAAAATTTTGTCGCTATCGTGAC
>NW_014559925.1:0-273 GCF_001313825.1 Dinoponera quadriceps
ACGAGATTGAAATATTCTAAGTCTTGATTTCGACAAAAATATTCTAAATTTAGGTTTCGACAAAAATATTCTAAGTCTAGAGTTCGATGAAAATATTTTACATTTAGATTTTGACGCAAAAAACAATTTTAGGTTAAACGCTTACCTAGAGTTAAGAGGTTGGTGCTTGGATAGGAGTGCACCGGACCGCGTCCGCGGATAAACTGGGGTTCTCGGCCTCAGGGGCCCTCTTTTATACCCAACGAACGGGGCTGGTGTTGAGTTGTAGGTGGC
>NW_014559925.1:287-666 GCF_001313825.1 Dinoponera quadriceps
CAACGAACGGGGCTGGTGTTGAGTTGTAGGTGGCTGTTAGTGTCGCTTGGGATATGTGTTGGATGTTCTGATTGGCGGTGTAGGAGGTTTGGTGAAATTCCTCTAGGGTGTAGGTGTTGTGTGTTCTGATTGGTCTAGGACTATGGAGAAGGCTTTTAATTGGCCGAGGAGGTTTTTGGTCGTCTTAGAGCGTGGTTCTGTTTTTACTAGAACTATGGTATAGAGTCGAGGTTTCTGATTGGTCCTAGTGATATTCTAAGTGTTTTGATTGGGTAGAGCGGGTTTTTAGGTCTGAAGGAAAGGAGATTAAGATTTCTAGTTTTGTTTTGTTCCGATTTTAGTTTTTAAAGAATGTTTTACAGGATAGGCGTGGATTTAA
>NW_014559926.1:0-625 GCF_001313825.1 Dinoponera quadriceps
AAAACAAATAAGTTTCCCCAAAGCTTTTTGTGCTTACAATAAACACATGAGTAGAATTGACATCCATGATCAACATTGCAACAAAGTTCTCCCTGTATTTCGATCGAAGAAATGGACGTGGGTAATTTTTTTGAGATGCATTCAAATGTCGATTACTAATGCTACCGTATTGGCCAATATTGCGAATAAAGAAAAAGACCAAAAAATAGGAACTAAAGACGTNAAGTTATTTGAATAAGAAAAGCTTAAATCCAAAATCACATGTAATAGAACAGACTGCAAATCAAAGATATTGCTCCAATGTTGAAACATGTTTTCTAAGAACTAGAAAATTTTGCAAGACATGTGAACTATATTTTTGTAAAAATTGTTTTGAATCGATACATTCTTCAAAGTAATATTTCTGGAAAAAAGAATAATGAACATTCAAAAACAGTGTATAAAAAGTTAAAAAATAAAAATAATAAAAAAACAAAATAAAAATTTAAAAAAAATTAATAAAAATTGAAAAATCGGGAAAAAATGAAAAAAAAAATGATTCTCATAAATCGTGGTAGTCTCAAATCTTCGTGGTGGGAATCGGGCAACACGATACTATACAGTGGCAAAGTAACGATTCAATTTT
>NW_014559927.1:0-6600 GCF_001313825.1 Dinoponera quadriceps
TAACAAACTGTGGGATATAATTATTACGGAAACAAATCGATTTCTGTTGAACTGTTAAACTGTTCTATTGAATTCGTGAAATATAATTTTGTAACTGTTATCGATTACAAAATATAATATAGTATAATAATTATAATGTAATGAATCGATTACAAATAAATAAAAAATATAAAAGGTATTAGAGTTTATTTCCACAACAGCAGTATCGTGCGAAAGTGTTTATATCAGAGGCATTTACATTTCGGCTCGTATTGTGACCTTTCTCGCGCATCAGTCTGATCTGTTTACCACGCGTTGACGCGTAACACTTGGGCACGAGTTTCGTCGAGTTAAATAGCACGGCAAGGGGTTAAATAAAGCCTCCAATTTGATACAAAAATAATGGATTACTTTTTACTAGACCTTATATATACTTTAATGCAAAATACGTATTATAATAACATTATGTATTATTTTTATTTGCGCAAAAAAATAGAGAGTTTATTTTATAAAACATGAGACACTGGGAAGAACAACAGTTTACTTCTATATCAATTTGTATACTCACCGTTGAATGTTAATATAGTAAACAAACCACAGGAAATATAGGATACGTTTATCAGCCGTAACTTTTAAACGTGTTATATATGAAATATAACATATACGCCATATACACCATTTCATATACATATATGAAATATAACATATAACATATATAACAGACCGCTCCGTTGCGATCTCGGTACCTGATTCTACCGGAGTCAGCCGGATCGAAAGATCGAAGCTGCTCCGTATCCGATCCCCAGGTCGAGGAACAGTGACGGTGCGTACGCCGTCACTGCTGTGCGTTCGCAGCCGAATCGACATCCTTCCATCTGGTAAAGACCAAGGTAGTTCGTACGCTGTCTCTCCCGTGGAAGTTGCGGGCATCGGATTCCAATCTTCCATCTCGGGACGGTGTGTTCGCCGTCTCCACCGGGAGCTCCCGGCCCTCTTGCCCGTGACAGACCTGGGGATCGACACGACTTGGGGTGGTGTGTTCGCCGCTTCCGTGGAGTGTTCTCGACCTCGGTCACCCCACTCTCATTATTGGGTCTTGCACCTCCGGGACACGCGAACGCCCCGGAGTAACGTTCCGCGTACCGCCGCGAATTTAGAGACGACGCGCGTCTCTTTGATTGCACCTCACCGGAGTTACCGTAACCACCGCGAACCGCAATATACCGCCGCCGGCTGCACGTTGGCCAGGCTCGCCCAGCCAAGTCCAAGTCGTTTCCTGTAAGGAGGCATGATACCGCGTGCCCTCCGTTCCGGGATTCGGCCGATGCGAGCACTCCACGTGCAGCAATCACCGCATATAAATACCGTACCGCGATACCGAGAATAGCAGCTGTATTCCGCCGTCTTGCGCTCCGATGCAAAACCGCCGCGATATTTTAAACACCGGGCCGACACGCGAACCGACAACACAACGCGCCGGAATAACAACACCGCGCCCGCTCTCCGCGAACACCGCGCCCGCTCTCCGCGAACACCGCGAGCGTGACCAAGCGGCCGCTCTCTTTAGATTCCGCGAATACCGATACGCCGAAACACCGACTCAGCCGTCGGTATAAGACCACGACGTAAACACGGGATTCCGTCGCCGATTCTGTCACCGCAATGTTTACCAACTAGAAAAGACAGGATTAAAGCACGTCCCGCCGCTAAAATCAAATTGTATAAGACAACGTAGGATAATTTAAATATACGGCTATTATCTAATACTCGCTCGCTCACTCATTCACTCACTCACTCACTTACTCGTTCACTCACACACACGCGCGCGCGCGACGAAGAACGCCTGGACATACGGCTAGCTACATCGAGGCCACCGACACTGAACACGGTCAACCGTTGACACCGGACGACCACCCCACCGGCCGGTAGGGTCCACCGACCGGCAGGGCACGGGTCACATGCTTTGTGGACAAGGTGTTGCGTGAGCACACGTCGTTGTCGATCGGGTTTCCCGGGGAAAGCCGAACCGCACGCGAAGTCCTTAAATGCGCGGCACTGGACTTTCCGTACTTTTACGACATGACTCGCTACGAGCACGTGAAAGCGATAGACAATGCTTTCGGCGTCGCCCTCAAGTCGGCAACACATGTGTGTGTACTGCAACGAGCGCTCCCTCGAAATGGCGCTCGCCCGAGCGGATTCTATTCGCGCCGAGCGCGTGGTCGTCAACGACACGGTGATCCCGTGCGTTGATGAGTACGACGACCGTGTCTATACGCTGCTCGCACTGTTCACGGCTATGGAGAGAATGATATGCACGGAACTGTATGCCGCATTGAACGAACGTACAATATTCAAACTGGTCGTTGCTCAAACGGGCTACGACGACAGTGCGGCGATGGCGGCGCAAAAGACGCGCTCCATAAAGTGCAAGAGAGTCAGGCGAGAACTGCGCTTACGCGATGAGGACGTCGTCTCTGACTTGTCCTGGCGAACGACGGGCCAAGGTTCTCGAGCTAGTTCCTTCGAACACGTGCTCCTTTGCAGCAAGTACTCGTTGAACTGATCTATATCGTGGCCGCGATAACGAGGATCGCACACGCCGAGCATTGTGTAAGCGGCACCGTTCTATTTGCTGGACAATACTTCTCCGTCGCGGCGAGCGTGACATCTTTAATATTTCCGCCTGCTGGACAATTCTTCATCGCCGTGGCGAGCGTGACAATTCCTTTCTGTCCACGCGGATATAAAATACGGCTGAATCTCGTGTCTGTCCGCAGTTGAATCGAGATACCGCGTAAGTGTATATCGTTGACGTCGTGCAACGTGATTTCATACGCGATTAGCGCGCTTGTTTACCGCAAGCGCATCGCTGTGGCGGAGTCCCTCTCGCCACTAGTTTCGCGCCTGGAAAGCACACTTTTCTTTTGACTCGTCGTTTTGCAAAGATTTGCCGAATCTGTGTGTCACTGGTCCTATTTTGCAAGTGGACACAAAAAGCGTTTTCACCACCGCAATTTGCGTTGCGTCGCTATTCTTAGTTGTTCTTGCATTCGAACGAGTCTCGTTTCTTTAAGCTAATGATGGAACTCTCCAGACACTGCGCGAGTGTTAGAGTCACGGGTGGTGATACTTCGTCGATCGTCTCGTTTCGCTGAATCTCATTCGAGCGTAGACGTCCTTGTCGGTGGTGGTTTAGGCCGGCCTCCGTAGACTCTTACTCGTACTTGGGCACGAAAGTGGGTTGGTCAACGGATGAGGTTACCAAAACACGTAACATGGGTGTTGCGTCGTGTGGTAACCACTACTCCTGAATAATCTCCTAATGACGGCTTGCTGGTCCCCGCTGCCATAGCCAAGTGCAGACAGAGAGTCATAGACGGTATTCCCAGTAATCTTTCGGAAGAGCTGATCGTGATGAAAGACGGTGTGGTTGCTGGGGGGAAAAGGAGGGGGAAAGGGGGCGGTGCTTGGAATCCGAAGGAGTCTTTACTAACCCGGGGGTGGACTGCCTAGCGACAGTCCCACACCATCATTCCTCTGGCGAAAGTCGTTCTAACCGCATTGATACATCAAAATCGCGATTATTTTCTGCTGGGTGTGTATGTGTATGCGCGCGCGTTCGATTGGTCTCGGCAGCTCTCGAGATCTGGGGACTCAAGCGATCGGAACGCATGATCGACGGAGTCTGGTATTTCGATTCATCTGTGGATAAATGACGAGCTATTTTACATTATTAGTTTGCTTTTTCCGTACGGATTCAAGCAGAGGATGCTTGAATCCGTACGGAAATCCTCTGCTATTATTCAATTCGCGCTTAGCTGTCGAGTCACGTTCTTTAGCATGGTCTTGCTCGGTGGGGTACAAAAACACCCGTACAAGCGAGTCAAGACTCGCAGGCGTTCGCGGATTGCGCTAAACTTGGAGGGCAGTGTTGGCGCTGAGTTGCCAGTGATTCGGTTACCAGCTATGCACTAAATCCTGCAGACTGCATGGGAATTGGGTAGTTGCGACTGACGGAGTATTCACACGCTTCTGAGCCGCTCGTGTGCTGCGACGGGGGTTGTGTGTTTACGAACGCGTGACTACCAACCGGGCATGGGGTGGACATTAACGTCAATTATTTTATCCCAGCAAGATTCGTAATTTCGACCGTTGTCATCACCGTGCCGTGAGGAGCAAGGGACATCACGCGTCAGAGTCATCCGCGCGAATAATTTACGCATAGTAGTTAATCTCGCACAAATGACTTGCACGGCGATTTTGCACAAGCGAAACGACGAGCTTCCTGGCGATAAATCAAACGGTTTTGCGGGATAGATAGAAATATATTCTAAGGACCAGGGTGATACCTCGTGCTCGACGATGCATAATCAAACCTGAATAAACCGTGTGGTCCATCGCGAGCAAGCTCGTCGTCGCGCTTTCTGTAAATTAAAGTTTCTCTCCTGGTTCTTGACTGGCCGCCTCGTTGTCGAGAGAATAACCGCGTCTGGAGAAGTCTAATGTTCGGTGGTGGCTCGTTGGTCTCAGACGGGAGCAAATGTACCAACAACTGTGACCGATCAAATTTTCATCGGGCTTACGCGGATAGCGATCTTCTCGTTGGAACGAGACCGAATTTGATTTCTCTATTGGCTAAATAGCGAGCAGGGGTCGCGTCGAATTCTTGTTTCATTAGTGTCAAGATTGAATGAAAACGTAAATGTAGTGCTAATTCACCGCGGTAATCGTGAAGATTCGGAGCGAGTCTCATCCGGCCTGAGAGAGCACGAAACGCTCTATGTTGGTAGTTTGCTGAGAAGATAGCGCCCAAGTAATCTCGCTGGTTACGTAGGATCTCCGACGCTTTTTTGCTCGGTGAGGTCTTCGGATCGCGTCACACTGGGAGTGCATGTAACGGGAAGTACATGTGCCAGTGATTCGGTTACCATCCATGCCTACAATCCTGTGAAATCAGCATGGGAATTATATAGTTGAGTCTAGTTGTATTCGCACCACTTCAGAAAGCATCGCTTGAAATAGAGCAGGCTAAGATGGGGTTGTGCGTCTACTCTCGACATCCACCCATGAACTTGAAGTCGACAATTGTCGTTCGGCTTGGGTCGGCATCGTCGCCATTCGTCTTATCCGAGCGAGAAACGCGAAGCTCTGTGACTGGCGATAGCTCACGGCGCGTCGACGAGCATCCATGCTCCGCCATAAAGTCATTTACATTACAAGTTTTATCAACAATATTACTGAATTAAAGCACAAAAAGCTCAAAAACTTTACAATTGTTCAATAAGTTTACATTGGCTCAAAAAGTCGCAATGACTCAAAAAGTTCACAATGGCTGAAAAAGTTCACAATGGCTCAAAAAGTTCACAACGGGCTCAAAATGTTCACCGCTGGCTCAAATTGTTTGCAGCAAGCTCAAGAGATTCACAACGGCATAGAAAGTTCGCAATGGCTCAAAAAGTTCATAAAAGGCACAAAGTTCATAATTTTCTTCAGGCGCAGAATTTCAGGTCAATAGAAGAAGAGCATCACTGGGGCACCAAGAAGGAGAGGATGAAGTTAGATCGCGAATATTTCACGTGCAAAAAGGTAGGGTGCGACCGTTTTCTAAGCGGCTGCCGTCAAACGAGCTTGTCCTAAATTCAAGTGCGGCCCTTTCGTTGATTATCGCTACTAGACTAGCTGACAATAGTCATGGCGAAAAGTCAATCCTAGCCAATCGAGAGCTGCTACTACGCAAAAATGAAGTGTTCGAATACTCGCTGAGAGACCAAGCCGCGCGCGCGTGTTTTTGCGCGAACGGCATCGCGCGATCGCGCGTCAAAGTGCACGACTGCAACCTGAACTGTCCGGACTACGTGCTCGCTGTTGCATTGTTTTTCAACGCACGTATATCTGAGTACGATTCGCGAAAGTATAATTACATGGTGAGCAAGTGATCGGACGCTCTAGTACTCTGTTCCTTCAACTTCATATTAAGATCATGGGTGCATGAAACTGCGCGCACGATGTAGTCCCAGATAGCAGTGACCGTTTTAGATCGCCGTGGGTTCGCCGCGGTGGGTCTCTTGGCTGCTGTGGAGATCCACTGGTTCAGCACGAGAGGAATTACCAACGATTGACTCAACGACTATCTGCGAAACATTGCCGAGATGCACGCGGAGAATATGCGCAAGTGGGAGCATCTTTGGACAAACGGAGGTCGTGGTCTAAGCCGGAACGCGACCCCAACAGCGCGAACAAGGAGAGTGTTTTAAACAATGACGAAGGTCGCGAAAGCGAAATAGAAGAGAACGGTGGTCGCAAAATCTAGGAGAACAGGGTTATACGATAGCGAAAATAAGGAAAGCGTTTTGAACATGGAAATCGAACACGACGAACAACGGTAACGCGAGGAGTACGAACCACACGAGGAAGCCGAATCGCGCGAGGAATCTGGAGCACGGTGGCGCGTCGATGACCCTCACCGATGAGGCGTCGCTCGCTTGCGCCACCGCCGCTGCTTGTGATATGAGTATCTCTCGCAGAGCGCGACCTGTTGGATGAATTTAAGCCGGCTCACGGAGCGTTCGTACCATCTAAACTGGCGCTGTTCCTGCTGGAAATAGTATTGAGAGTTGG
>NW_014559928.1:0-1100 GCF_001313825.1 Dinoponera quadriceps
GATAATACAGTATTAGTGAGAGGCAAGGGGACTCACGATAAATAAGCACTCCAGTGAGAGGCAAGGGGATTCATGATAAACAAGCACCCCAGTGAGAGGCAAGGGGACTCACGATAAACAAGCACCCCAAAGGAAACAGACTTTACTATGTCGTTTATCCACGCCGTTGTTTTCGGGTAACGCGAAAAGTAAAATGATTATTAATCAAATAAACATTTGAGCTTGGTTAGATTTTATAAAAATGATCTTGAGCTTCAAATGGTAGGTGTTTAGGTGGATTTGCCATCTTGTGTTGAGGAATTCAATCATTTCAAGGAAAATAAGCGATTACACTCGCCGTTCCCAGAGTTAGGTGGTTTAACCTGCTTGGGGTTTGGTAGGGATGGTTTCTTGACCTTCATTTGACTTATGGAGATCACGGTAACCTTATACTTTGATACATATCTGGATGTAAAATTTCCCGCTCTTTCAGAATCCGGCATTAAAAATAGAGGGNTTTGACCTGAAAATGACCTTGAAAACTGACCTCAAGGTCAAGGTCATTAGCACAAGTAGATGATCCCTACTGTTTTCGACAACTTTTATCGGAATATTTTTTTTGTAGGTTGCGTAGTTTCGGAGATATCTCCATTTGTCGATTAAAATGGGTCACCGTGTACGGGGGCGTGCGTATATATTAAAAATTCTAAAATGTATGTTCTTCAAACGTTCCCTCTTTGTTTGAATATAAACAAACCAAATGAGCATACATTAAACGTTCCTTGAACGTTTATGTGCTGCTTGGGTAGAGAATGAATATTCAATAGATATAAAGAACAAAAAAAATAAATCAAGCTTAAAAAAATTAATGTACATATTTAAACAAATATTTTAACTTCTTAATTAAAGTGCCATTCATATCGGGGATATTAAGACGTTTTAAGATGATCTTTGATGTGGAGAATCTCTTGATAACATTTGCCATCGTGAAGCAATGTTGCATTGACTCGCCATACAGTAGGCTTGTTGAAGGCTTCGCATGATACACGTGTCCGTCGAGACGTCGATGCTCGCGTAGAAAAATCTAGATATTATCTGTAGAAATGAATATGTAACACCTA
>NW_014559929.1:0-1777 GCF_001313825.1 Dinoponera quadriceps
TTTGTTAACTAAAATAACCAGAAAAATTGATCCATGAATTTGTGCTTACAACAAAGCTTATAAGAACGTTCAAATGTGAAATTTGTGGAGCCTCCTCCTTTTTATTGTACATCGAAACAAAAATTCCTAAATAAAATATGAGTCAATTATTTTATTATTATTTATTACTCACACACATTATTTTATTATTATTTATTACACACATAACTGTTACATAAATGTACTTGAACATTGCAATTTTTTCAGTGTGCATGCATTTATCTATTTTTCTCACTCCGATCGTGTGTCGGAGTGTATACCTCTTTACTCTTCCGATATCATATTCACTAAAGAGAACTAATTTTTACTAAGGAGTATTGTAATAATTTATTTTATTTGAATTAAGGGAAGGTTCTAGTCAAAAGGCCCGCAAATTAACGTAATTTCATGATTTTTTTTTTTGAGCGAACGTAAATGTTTTTTGAAAAAAACTTTTTATTGCATTATTAGTACATATTTGAAAATGTAAATAACATTTTTTCCCAAAAAAAAAATCAAAATGACGGCTCCAGTCCTCACTGAATAAAGCCGTGCGCGGCCATAAGCAATGTGCGCTGCACACTCTACGGCCCTGCCAAGTGATCTGAAACAAAGAAACTAAAAATATTCTTAAAATAGTTGAAATTCGGGGGGCCTTATGATTTTCCGATTTGTAAAAAATCCTTTTAAAAAGAAATGGCGGCCATTACGAAAAAGAAGACCCTCTTTTCCCGTTTTTTTGTTTTGCTTTAACGTTAAAAAAACAATAATAAACAATTTTTTTTTAAACGCTTCCTGAAGGCCCCCTAAATTGAATAAGCTTTAATTTGAGCCGTCAAACATCGAAATCGGTTGAGTCGTTGAAGCGGAATCGTGTGCGGCGCGCAATAAAAAGTTGTTTCGAGAAAAACGCGTCTAAAGTTTGAGGAAGAAAAAATCGTAAGTAATGTTTGTTTTTTGACACTTACATCTAATCAGCTATTCCAGTGCCATACAAGGTTGCTTCCTCATCCTCGAAGAGCATGTTTTGCTGCACTTTGGCGCTAATTTTTTCAATTCTGGCCTTTTTCATCAATTCTGGCTGACTTGCGTTCGCTGACTTGACGCGCTCTTCGTCAGTCTTCGCAGCGAAGTTTCTGCTGTTTGTCCAGATTACGATTCCCAACGTCTGCATGGTTTTTAATATAGATGAATAGTCTTCATTAAAGATGCCGGAAGCTATGTATGCTGCTATTCTGATGGTTTGTTCGCCACAATGAAGGTGTTTGGGAACCAGTTTCCACAGACAAGCGTTGAAGCTTTCGTTGTCATTTTGCGTGTTTCCACCTGTGCATCTTTGCAGCAAATCGTAAGAGAAAATGTCACATCACCGTCACATTTTTTACACTTTAAACACTGAGACAAAAAGGTGAAAACAGACAGAAAATTTATAATACAGTTATTATGGCCAACATCAATTTCAATATCATCGTAACTCGCGTCTCTAATTTTTTTCGCTAAAGTACTAGCACACTCAGTTTCTGCTTCTATTTTATTGGGATGATAATTGAATTTCTTCTTTCGAGGCCGATATGGTCGAACAGTTACCACTGATTTTCGTGTGTTCGGCATTTTTGAAACACTTGCCCCACGTTCGAAACGCAACTGAAATACGTTACTGTAAATGGAAGTATAGAACGCACGTCCGACCGAGGGTATACGAGCACACAATAGACAGGAATGTACAGGAATTCGTTGAGACAGGCACAAACTTGCTACC
>NW_014559930.1:0-1663 GCF_001313825.1 Dinoponera quadriceps
ATTTTGATTTAACATTACTCTTTTGATATTTCCAACGGTCCTTACAAGTCAAATGCACACACTATAGTAGTTTATACTTGTCTCTTGAAAGAGAAAACGTCAAAGAGAAAACAATTTGGAAACATTTGGAAGAAATATAATCTTTGTTTCAAACATATTAAACTTATTTGTAACGATGAAAATATTATGATATATGGTATTACAAATTAAAGTACATTTTATGATGAAACATAGAGAAAAAAAATTAATTGGTAAGAAGTTAATTTCATTAAAAATTTGTGACTATTATTACATAATGTCTTATTTACTATAATTTTCCAACAATGACAGATGATTTGCAACGAAGTTGAAATTACAAAAATAGTATGTATTACATATAAATAGAAATGAATATTTCTGTGNGAAACTTATTTGTAGCGATGAAAATATTATGATATGTGGTATTACAAATTAAAGTACATTTTATGATGAAACATCGAGAAAAAAAAATTAATTGGTAAGAAGTTAATTTCATTAAAAAATTGTGACTATTATTACATAATGTCTTATTTACTATAATTTTCCAACAATGACAGATGATTTGCAACGAAGTTGAAATTACAAAAATAGTATGTATTACATATAAATAGAAATGAATATTTCTGTGAAACTTTTACTGCAAACTGTAATCTTTTTTAATATCATTCGATATTTCCAAGCGTTCTCACAAGCCAAGAAAAGTATAAAATCTTCTAACATCNTCAAGAAAAGTATAAAATCTTCTAACATTATACAAGTTACCTCTGGCGCAGCAGATTTGTTGTGATTTGTAACAATTAATTTCTTCACATTGAACATTCTATACAGTGCCTCTCCAAACCTCTCACAGTAATTTTTTAGCCTGAGATGCCAAAATATTTCTGAAACTCTGCTGATATTTTTGTCATACTTAATGTTAAGCCACTTGAAATTTATGAGATTACAAAGGTTACTCAGACCTTCGTAATGCAAACCTAATAATAAATCGATTGATTCAAGAATATGGTATAAATTATTTGCATTTGTTAATTCGGAAGTACCGTACTTATTTGAATCTATCCAAAAATTGGAATCTTTGAATCTCACTCTGNATGAGATTACAAAGGTTACTCAGACCTTCGTAATGCAAACCTAATAATAAATCGATTGATTCAAGAATATGGTATAAATTATTTGCATTTGTTAATTCGGAAGTACCGTACTTATTTGAATCTATCCAAAAATTGGAATCTTTGAATCTCATTCTGTATCTACGATGCGCTATAAGGAGACTTCCCACCCCCGAAAACTTAGCGATCTTGGTAACTAACCGATCCCCGGAAGCATATCGACTTTGATAATTAAACGACACCCAAACACTTATTGTCCATGGTAACTAATCGACGCCGGTAACTTGTCTTCACCCGGAAATATATCGACTCTAGTAACTTACCGACTTCAAGAAATTTAATTTACCCACTATTGATCAGTTGTTTTTATGTTATCCATTCTTACCGACAAAGTCTGACACATTGAAGTCCTAACATTGAACGGCAGTGTCGCTGTCTTATATTGACATTTCTTATGCTTCTTCATTCGTTACAGACGTTGTGTAAAAGTGTAGCTGCATTGCGAATAATAAAAATGATATGATACATGGTATTAT
>NW_014559931.1:0-915 GCF_001313825.1 Dinoponera quadriceps
AAAATAAGATATTTTTTGGTTATAAATAATATGTAAAATAATACAAATATTTTCGTTTTAAGAAAATTATATTTAGTTTTTAACAAAGTTGTTATTGAAGATTAATTTAAATAATTGTGGAAAAGTATAACAATCGTATTTATTATTCGCAACATTAGCTTCTTTGTAGCATGACAATGATGAAATTTATTTGGATGCAATAAAATTGATTAAATTTGAAGAAATCTAATTTCTCTGTGTAGTTTTAATGAACAGTGTTGGCAAGAATTTCTGTATGGGAATTTGTACGCATTCAAAAATGTTGCAGAAAAATATATAAAAATACGCTATACATATTAACATATATATCTCGCGGAAAAGATAATTTAATTGTAATGGTGTGGCATTTTATTACTTAATTTAGCCGATAGTCGACCATCAACGAGGTAGTTTATATAGCCAATTTTGCGACATTTAACACCGGACGATGCTGTTAATATACGATTAACATATTCGCGAAATGTTTAGGATTCAGCTGATGTGTGAACATCGCATTTGTGAGGAAAATTTAAAATCACGTCTGCCATTTACAAAAATCCAGCTGCCGTGTAAAGTTTTATACTGCTAAAAATATTGGAGAAGAGTATAAAATATATGTGGACATATATTGCATACGTTGCAATTAATTCGAATATTTTACACAAAACATTACTTCCACGATTTAATCAAAGCTAACTAGTGCCGCTACTAATAAGCAACAGTATACCTTATAATTGCGTTAATTCAAAATATCATAATCGAAATCGTTTCTCAAATTGTTTACAGCTATCGCATCCGGCACGCGATGAAGTTGAATGTGATGCGACCATCTAATTCGCGGAACAAACACCCGCCCTACGAAGGATTAATTTACGCAGTAGATATTCATCGCAAAAC
>NW_014559932.1:0-1298 GCF_001313825.1 Dinoponera quadriceps
GTGAATCTTGCGTTTCTTTACGTTAAATAGTGAACGGATGCAATCTGAAAAGTGTGATTGAAATATTCAGATTTATTACGATATTTCCATGTGACAGCCTCGAGGATTTCAAGCGGCAAGCGTTTCTTTCAATTCTACATTAGAAAACGTAAACTAATACAAAATCACGTTTTGGCTTAAATCTTTTCGGCCAAATACGCAAGTTCAGAGAGAAAAAGTAAAAGAAACCAATCTGTTAGCGATACTTGCGAGATTGCGTGTAATATGCAAAGTAACGTGAATGTCGAGTGAATCTTTCGTTTCTATACGTTAAATCGTGAACGGATGCAAACTGAAGAGGGTGATTGTAATATTCAGCTTAATTACGGTATTTCCATGCGGCAGTCTCGAGGAATTCAAACGGAGAGCGTTTTTTTCTTTTCTACAGCAGAAAACGTGAACTAATGGAAATTCACGTTTTGGCTTCAATCTTTTCGACCAAATACGTTATTTCAACGAGAAAAGGTAAAAGACATCAATCTGCGGGCGATACTTGCGAGTTTACGTGTAATAGGCGAAGTAACATGATGTTGTCACGTCTGACATATAAGTACAAACTAGAAATTCGCCAAATATTTTACCGAAATCATCATCTAGCAAATTAAATTCAACTAAGTAGTAGGGCCAATCAGCAGGCTCGACAAATCAGAGGGGACACCACGCCACCTACGCGCACTCGCCTTAGGTCGGCTTCCCAACATTGCTTGTTGAGAGAAGCTCGACCCAGAGGGCGAGCGTGCCGCGCACCCAGCGCCCCCGCAACCGAAGGAGGTCCCTATGAGGACCTCCGGGGTCAGTTCTTCCGCCGCATTCAACCCGTTCGGATCTCGAGCCTTCGAGCTCTCTCAGTATAGCCACGTGCTCGCTCCGCGCTTTACTATTTCCACCCCTCCTGAGCAGGGTCTAGCGTAAGTTTTATTTCTTGTTGTAAGTCCAAATCTAGAATTTAGATTCTTTTATATAAATTGTAATTCGTAATAACACACTGTGTATTAGTATAATATTATTCCGAAATACATACAACCACGTGTTACTTGATCACTAAGTATTTGCCAGCATCAATTGTAACCATCGAATTGTTTCAATATATTCTTATCTATAAAAACCACGCGAGTATTAACATTCTTATTATTTCAATATTCCAATTTTCCTAAGACCACGTAGCTCTGTGCATAATGCAATCGTAGTGTCGAGTGTTGCATCATCCGCTACCGAGACCTGTGCCGGCAGGAATCCCATTGTTCCTCGGCCACCCAGGT
>NW_014559933.1:0-1604 GCF_001313825.1 Dinoponera quadriceps
GTATTATTGCAGCTTGTCTTAGAGGAACTGCAAGCGGTTTTTTTGTAAGGGCGCACATTTCGGTTTCATTCATGCTCGTCGTTTCTAGCGTCCTAAAGGGTGCGGATCAATCGCACGGTGAAATATTAAAAGAGGCAGTTCGGCGAGACGTTTTTGTAAACGGTATGAATATTGCAATGAAATATATATGTATACGCCTATATATCAGTATAGCGGCGAGAATAAATTCAACTAGCCTCCTTCCTTGTCTCCGTCATTGTCGGCTCGTTTCATCGTCGGCTGCCGTTTTGTTGCCTCATCGTCGCGGTCGCCCGCAAAACTCCATAAAAGATACGATCAAAACATAACGTGAATAATTTCTCTTAATACCCGGAGTATTGCTTAATTTCAGTTCCTTCTCGCTGCCGTAACCCTTTTTCAATCTCCTGCCTCCCATTCTTCTTGCGACGCCGTATACAAATGTACATGTATATGGAAGTTCAATTATAGTTAACTTCATAAACAATTTTTCTCTATTGTTTCAGACGAGTCACGACTTGTTGCGGCCAACCGATAGGTCGGGAGATGAGCATCGCTTCATCTGTGAGTGTTATGATACGGATTGCCTTTGTGTTTTGCGCAGAAGGAGGGAAGAAAATAGGACCGGAAAGAAGGTTCTTGCGTTGTTCTCGGGAACTTCCATAAATTTCAAATATACTTTTTTATTTTTTTATTTTTCTCGTACGCGGAGTAAGATGTAAGATTTTGGAACTAGTGAGGAAACGTAATTTTTAATGTATGCGAAGTTAATTTTACGCGTTATGAGAATATTTATTCTCTTCTTCGCACGTTGTTCATTGTTCGTTTCATGCGCGAAAATTTATATGCATGAGAACAACCCCGCGAACCTATTTTCTCCCCCCGTCTGTGATGACGGGGTATGACAGGAAGACGGGTGGATGATCGGACGAGACGAGGGGGAGCGGTGCACACTTCGAGGGTCGAAGAGAATCCTTCTTGATAGCGTCACCTCGAGGGCCCAATTAGCGCCAGCACGAGTGTCATTTCGTCGCGGTTCCCGCAAACTGGCTGCCGTTGACTGGCGTTTTCTAACAGCGGTTTTGTTTCTTCTACTTAGACAGTTATATGGCGTGCGTGATGAGGTGGCTGAATTTCTCGAGCGAAGCCGCTGCCCCCCATGAGTTCCTCCTTTTCGCGCGCCCTCGGCGATTTTCTTCCTCTTTTATCCGCTGCTCTCCCCCCGAGGGGATTCCGACGAGTTGCATTATCCAATTTTCTAGATATTTTGTGATATAATAATTGTACATTCAGCGCAAAGCGCCACCACCACTTTCGCCGCTGCCGTTCGTCCCGACCGCCTTTCTCTCTCTCTCTCTCTCTCTCTCTCTCTCTCTCTCTCTTTGCTCTCGGCCCCGTTTTCAGGACGAAGTACAGATGAATTATTTTTCCCGGGAAAAGCAAGAAGCCAGCCAGCCAGCCGGCGGAGAAGGACAGGCTAGCAACGCGATATCCCGAAAAGCGGCGCGTGCTATTAATAGAAACATTTTCCATCGGCGCGTAACGCGTCGGAGAGTAGTGTGTGTTTTACTCCTCGTCTCCGTCTT
>NW_014559934.1:0-569 GCF_001313825.1 Dinoponera quadriceps
CTTTAGGTTTTGTGGGCCTATGAATGATTGTGGTAATTACGTTATTAAATGCTGTTCAAAATCTTGAATTCTTACAATATGTACCAACTTCGTACGGTTACAATCGAATAAAAAGTGTAATATACGGGAAGTATTATGTCCGCGCGCTTTTAATGTGCGCATTAATTTTACGTAGATGCCTGGGCACGTGTCACAAAAGATGGCACGTTTTATTTCTAATTACTCGCTTTTGCATGACTGACATTTGACACTGAGCATGTGTCCTTCTAGTAAACCGTGAAAATCGCGGGGTTTTAAGGATATAGGAAATCTGGNTATAAAGCACCTTATGTGGGCCTGTATATTGGTCAGAGAATTTGCCCTTGATTGGTTCTTTTAGCAAAAATATATTATCACCTTCTTTGATGCTGCGAGAATTTAGGTTTCTGTCATAATATTTTTTACTTCTTTCCTTTGAATGTATCAGATTGCGTCTGGCTGTACCAAGTTTGTCTCTTGCTATATTTATCACGGGAGTTTTATATGTATTATCATCAAGGTTAGTCTCATTTCTTATTTCAGGTTCGCAC
>NW_014559935.1:0-3879 GCF_001313825.1 Dinoponera quadriceps
TCTACAAGGACCGCTGGTTTTGAAAGTACTTATGATTCGAGAGTAGTGGGGAAACATGACAGAATAGGAAGTTTCTCATCGAGATCTATCATAGACGAACGAGAGGACCGCTAACGCTGTTTGATTTCATCAAGCAACGTTGGTTGTGGTATTAGTTTTCATTCGAGAGTATTAGAGAAACATGTCAGAATAGCAAGTTCTCAAAATTTAGTAAATAGAAGAACATGTATTAGAAGAATTAATATTATGTAGAATTAATATATATTGACCACGAGTGATTGGGAAACATGTTAGAATACGACGTTTCTGATAGAATTCTATCAGAGTCAAACGACAGGACCTCTAACACAGATAGTTTTTAGCAATGACCGTTGGTTTTGAAAGTACTTATCTTTCGAGAGTATTGGAGAGACATGACAGAATAAGAAATATCTCATCGAGAACTATCTTTGTCGAAGGACAGGGCATCTAACGCAGATAGTTTTCATCAAGGACCGTTTGTTTTGAAAGTATGGATGATTCGAGAGTGTAGGAGAAACATGACAAAATAGGTCCAAGTACTAGGATACCAGCAGTTCCGTGCAAATTTAGTGTTTCGCAGTTACATTTCAGTTAGCCTCGTTCGCCGTGCCGCTTCGCCAGGCGATCATGAATGACATCATATCGCCAAGTTGGCGGCACGGACTTCGACGACGACTTTGCGAATGCCGCCATGAGCCGGCATTGTGGCGGCTTGGACCGCAAAGTGTTAAACTGATAAATTAAATAATAACGGAGAAACTTAATGTGCAGTCAATAACTGTCGTGGATGAAATCCAGTGATAACCTAAAACGTATATACACCGAGAGAATAATATTTTAATAAATTTTAGTACTTGTAACGATAATATTATAAATTTATATTAGGTAAACCGAAAAGTAATCAAAATTTTTTTTTTGGCGAAAAACATTTATTTATATAAGAAATCCTACATTTTAATCATCAAAATAATTTCCATTATTTTTTAACACCTTTTGCCAGCGTATAGGCAGTTGGTCGATTCCTTTTTTAAAAAAGTTCTTCGATTTTGCATTGAAAAACTTTTCCATGTGCGTTTTCACTTCTTCAACATTGCTAAAGTTTTTACCTCTTAATATATGCTCTAACGGTCTGAAAAGGTGGTAATCCTACGGCGCGAGACGGCTGGTGAATAGGATGGATGGGGTAAAAGTTCCAATCCAAGCTCCCTAATTTTTTCCTGTGTTATTTTTGCAGCTTGAGGCCTCGCGTTATCGTGTTGAAGGATTCTTTTTTTGTAATTGACCAAAACAGATAGATTTTAAAAAGCTCTTTCTTCATTCACACGAGTTGTTCACAATACACTGTCGCTGTAANTCGAGTTGTTCACAATACACTGTAGCTGTAACGGTCTGACTATGTTCAAGCAATTCATAGTGTATGATTCCTGAAAAATCCCACCGCACACAAACAAGGACGTTCCTTACTGTTAGTGATGGTTTACGTGTCGGAATAGGTGGTTCTCTGAGAGAAAGCCATGGTTTTTTTCGTACAGGATTATTGTATAGTTCTCATCTCCAGTTACAATTCGTCGCAAAACTGATCGGTTTCATACCGAGACAATAGAGACGCGCAGATTGTACGCCGTTGATCGAGTGTCGTCTCTGTCAATTCATGAGGAACCCAAATTCCTTGCCTATAAATTTTTCCTATGCTATGAAGATGATCCTGAACTGTAGACCATGGACAGCCAATCTTTAGTGATAATTCCCTAATAGTTTGACGAGGATCTGAATCCACCATCGCCCTCAGGATATCATCATCTAATTTTTGAGGTCGTCCCTTTTGTTCAACATCTTCGAGACTCCTATTTCCATTTTTAAACTTTTTTAACCATCTATGACACTTGTTTAGTTTTAGAATATCGCCTTAAGTGTGGTTAATTTTTTTCACTGCTTCGTTTGCCTTCAATCCTTGATCGAACAAAAATAGCATACAATGACGTAAATGTCCTTCTTCTACTGTTGGCCTTGACATCTTTCCTCCTTACTAGAAAAAAAATTTTTTAACCGAAAAATAGAATTTACAACCAAGCTCGATCGTAGCAACAAAACTTACGTGTTTACTAGACCGTGTCTCCACACAAACTGACTGTGAATGAACACATCAAAAAAATGTTGATTACTTTTCGGTTTATCTAATACATTATAATAAAAAAATTATAAAAACAGAAGAGCTATTTTTCTAGTAAGTATTACTATAGTAGTTATATAACAATTTTTCTTACAATATATTTTTCATGTATCTATCTTTCGAGAAACTATTTTCTTGTACTGCAAATTTACTTTTTGTCTTTATCCATTATTTTTCTATATTCAAAGCTAAATATGCTTCCCAACGAAATGTGATATATCTGATTTATGTGTAATCGTATATGTATTTTAATATCTAATTTTGGGTACTAGATTAGACTAGGAATGTTAGGCATCTGATTAATCGCCTATGTTATCGATGGGCATTAATGGTTACTAATGGAACCATTAACACGTTAACTGCCAAGCGCATTTCGGAGGAAATCTCCGTCAGGCCAAATCCAGTAAAATTTTTTGATACAAAATATTTAAGTATATTAATTATACTATTCTGAAATTACTTATTAAACTATGTAATTTTTTAGTTTTATATCTTACTTCATATTGTCAGTCACCGGTGACTGACACGGCCCGAACGGAAAGTTCAGTGTCAGTCACTGACGTGGCAGTTAACATGTTAATGGTACTAAAGATTGTCATTGGAAAAATATATTAAGAATTCGAAGAAAATTTTGAAATTACCATGGTTCTCGGTCATCATTTTAAACGTTTCCAACTTGAGAGCATATCTTAATATCCGTCAAGGTCTTAATATCCGTCAAGGTCATAACTGCGAACAATGTTTCATTTATATGTAAGGCTTAGATCAGGAGAAAAAATCGGAAAGCTAAGAAAAAATTGTGTAGGATCTTTCGTGCAATCTTCGTTTTATATTTTTACCTAAATAAATGACAAAACGATGTAGCATTGAAATTTTTAATAGCATGAAACATCTGAACATCTTTAATGGCAACGAAAAAAAAGATAAAATATATAGAAAATGGGGAAGATAGTAAGAAAGAAAGAAAATGAAAAAAAGGCCGGAGAAAACGGCCTGAAAAATGACCTGCGTGTGTGTGTGTGCCAGGCAAGGAAAGTTAGGGACAAGCATGATTCATACTACTACTTTTTAACCAATTTTTCCGACCAGAAGTTTCCAAAAATGAATTGGAAGGGTAGATGTGCTGTGGCTATTTGACCGAAGGTTTCAGTCATTTTTCGGACATCGCAGCAGTCGCATCACAAGCTACTCGGCCATAAGCTTACAGAAGCTTACACAAGCAACTTCGTGATCGTACGATACACTAGTCGACATCCTCATAGTGTACAATGTTTGGCAATAAATGTCAACTTAAAGGTAAGGGCAACACGACAACAGTAAGCAAGCCATATTAAATTGGCCGAGATATATTCGGACGAAGCACGGGAGTGCGCGGTTGTCATAATAGCGGAATTTCTTTCGGATATTTACTTATAAACACGTTCGCACCACGTGTACATCTCATAAAGCCGCGGATCGTGTACGAGCATTATCTTTCATCGAAATATGCAATACTGTCCTCAACGTGAAATGTCGCACCGACGTTTTTGACAGTGATTTTATATATAATAAGTGCGAAAGTGCGCAAGTTGCAGATTTGTATTAATCTGCTGAAATTGAAAATTCGACACACCCTTTCCCCTATCGATTTTAAATGTTTCGAACGACACTCGAAATACTGACGAAAAAGAAACGTGAGGAAAATCGTA
>NW_014559936.1:0-1579 GCF_001313825.1 Dinoponera quadriceps
ATATCCACTACGTGGATCGCATACCGGTGGATCGCATTTTGCAATGTCCACATAAGTTACCCAATGTCTGCATAAGTTTCTATTCATTTATAATTCTGTCCGCATAACTAACCTTTTGGATAAATATTTTTACATACGTATTTATATACGCATACATACATAGCTTATGGGATTGCTTTTGCTTACTTGACAAAATGTCAACACTGCAAATACAAGATTTTCCGAATATCATTGGCGAAAATGATATTGAGGATGGGGAATATGTAGACATTGCATTTGTTCCAAATGAACATGAAATATCCTCTGATGACAGTGATTCTGATGACAAAGAAGATATATTTTCTCGGCCTATCCCCCCAGGTTCTTACGAATATGTAAGGAGTTTGTACACCTCCGAACAGAAACTATTAGAGCCCAATCATGTCTATGATTGGGTAAATACTGCCTACAATCATGAGTGCAACGATGATGATAATGGNCGATATATCACCCATCGAACATTTAAAATTTTATAACTCTCCCCAACTATTTGAACACTTTTTTTCTTTTTCAATAAAAAATTATATAAAGAAGCAACTTCTGAAAATGGATTTGATTTGAATATTACAGATTTGAATAAATTTATAACTGTTGTTATGGTCACTATTATCAACTCGAGAAAACAACAGAAAGATTATTGGTCAAAGCAATTAATTACTAGCTGTCCAGTGATTGCAAACATTATGTCAAGAAATAAGTTCTGTGACATAAAGAAAAATATAAAATTCCATAAAGCCCAAGATCATGATGACGATGATAAAGCGTGGAAAATACGTACATTGTATAATTTATTTCGAGAGAATATAATGAAATTTGGTTTTTTGACTATAACTTTTCAATTGATGAAGTTATGGTGAAATATTTTGGAAGACTAGGTATAAAACAATGCATAAGAAATAAGCCGATCAGGTTCGGTATAAAGCTTTGGGCTCTTTGTTCTATGGCTCCGATGGCTACATTTATGACTGTGACATTTACACTGGTGCATCTGGCATAGATTTGTCAAATCCATTGCAAAAAGTATGTTTAGGATCAAGAGTAGCTATAAAATTGTTATAAAAATTATTGGTCACTATTCCATCTTAAAACTTGTGCAAATACCATGTATACTTTGATAAATTTTTCACGTCACCTGATCTTTTTATACATTAAAAAAATGTAGGATTATCGGCAACAGGCACTGTTCGACAAAATCGTGTCAAATACAAATTAGAAATGCCAAAAAAATCTAATAGAGGGACATGTTTAGTAGCTCATGAGATAAATTCTAAATTGAATTATATAACGGTGATGGACTCAAAGCCTGTATCTATACTTAGTACAGGGTTCAATGATGAACCAAAAGCCCCCATGAAGAGGTGGCATGAGCAGGCTAAGAAAACGATTTTATTTCCTCAAGCTTTTTCTAAGTATAATAGTAACATGGGAGGAGTCGATCTTCATGACTAACATTCTAATTCTTTACTACCTACGATAAGATAAAAAAAATGAACTTGGTGTTTGTTTATTCGATTGATTCAAGCTTCGATTGCCAATGCTA
>NW_014559937.1:0-458 GCF_001313825.1 Dinoponera quadriceps
AAGTGTCGGAATTGAGATACTTGGTGGGCAAGGAGAAGAAGGAAGATGGATGGGTGAGTAAAATGGAGCCAATGAAGAACGGTGTGTCGGTGAATGTGTATTCTCCTGTGACGATAATAACTCAGTTATACACCTAAGGTGTTCTGCTAGCATATCGTCGCTAGCAACGTGGAGATCCCTAGTAGCCAATGTAAAGGCCAGACGCCTGTTCTCTCCACGCAGTGTTTACTGTGACAGGGAGGGAAACTAATGAAAGGAAAGATGAGAGGTAGAGTGGAACAAATGTTAATTGTGCTGAGTACGTGTTAATCGAGGTGTAGAGGATTTCTGAAATCTCTGAGGGCTACTTCGAGCTGTCGTCCCGTGACTCAGTTTGTAGCTGAATTGGCTGGATGACAGATGCACTCGCGACGACAGGATCGTAGCACTATGCCGAAGTGTCAAGCTGAGAGTTTTCA
>NW_014559938.1:0-1003 GCF_001313825.1 Dinoponera quadriceps
GTAGCCAGAACATATTTCCATTCTCCACCTTCTCCATTTTCCCGGATGAACCGGCGATATCCTCAGAGTCTATCTCGGTACCCGCCTGTCGCATTCACTTACATCTAAAAGAGGAATATAGAGAAAAGGAAATAGGGAGGATATTAAGTTAATCTTAAAAAATCATTTACGATCTAAAATAGTTGATTATTATTTATCAAGAGCATAATGTACAATATCTTTCAAGGCGCACGCCAATAACTCGCAGTCGACAAGAGACTCGCTGTCGAAATCGTCACTTTTGCGTATTACTTTAGCGGCGTAAGACCAGTCAGTAGTTTTTGATTCGTACCATTTACGAATAATATCATTTTGTTGCAAAATGCATACAAATTTTTGGAACTTTGCATTAACAATATGTGTATTTTTATATAACCATGAGTACATATGATCAATACACTGCTCAAGATTGAATAAGTTATTCAATGTTTCCGGTTTTAAATACAATGACTTGTTGAACAATGTAAGCTGTATAATGGTATCCCCATGCATCATGCGACATTCCACCGACAAATCTTGAATCCATAATGGCGAGGAATAAGATGACTCCACATATCGCTCAATGTGTGCACGTCTGTGTATAATCTCCTTCCAGATTTCATTCGGTAATATCAAATGATTGCCTCGATTATCGCCAAGAACAAGTTCCACGTAGGATGCAGGTCCTACACTGATTCCAATTTCTAAGTATTTATATTTTGTAGTTGTTAGCATGTATCTCCTCCCTAAGATACGAGCAGGAATACGTGGTTTTTCAGTAGAAACGCTGTAAAGAAAAATTTAAGAGAAGTTTTTGTTAAATATTAAAATCTCAGAAAGAGAGAGATTATATTGCATATAAATTGGGAATAATACTAACTTTTCACACTTTATTTTCTTGCATTGTGAATGCACTGTTTCACACTTTATTTTCTTGCCTGTTCAATAGGCAAGTAATAATTTGCACGTTTGGTCTTAACTTCCG
>NW_014559939.1:0-983 GCF_001313825.1 Dinoponera quadriceps
GTGGATCTAAGCAACGCGGGCGGTGAAGTGCTCCTGGCCGGCACCAGAAACACGGAAGAATAGACTACCTCTACTGGGGTTTGGGACGGGGTCGCGATCGCGGCATCTACGCGGAGCTGTTGACAGAGCCTATCCTGATTTGCCTCACACGGTCAAGGATTGCCGGTGTGAGCAGTTTATCACATCTTTCTAGACTAACACTGACAGCACGAAAGCTGAGAACCTGGGACCGTGCACCGAATTGCTCTGCGCCGCGGATGTGCGCGGGCACGGTTGGTCTAGGAGTCCTCCTGGAAGCTGGGGCTTCTACCAAGCGCGCGACCGAGCGTGCACGCGACAGAGCATCAGAGGATGCCCCCGTTCCCAAAGTTGCGGCCCTGTCTGGTCGGAAGCGTTCGGCCAGACGGACACTATTCTTCAACACATCTTTGAAAAATTTACCCATAATAGTTTGTATTTGGGGGTCGGAATGGAGGTCGAGCAACGCAGAGCCGCCTTACGTTGCCAAGCCTAGAGAACTCGGGGGGTCGGCAGATACCCCGGGGTTGTATCGTTAGCGACTGCGCATCTTTTCCGTCCTCGCAGCCATTCATACCCTCGGCACGATACTTCCACCTTGGTATTAGGACTGTAAAGGCAGGCCGGCCCGCGCTGAAGATAAAAGGGAGAACTTCGGTTCCGTCTTCGCTGCGAACAAAGCCACAGAGACGTACGGCCCGGTAGTTTTAATTTAAGGGCAGTTCCCACGCGCCTCCCATGCACCGCAGTGCGCAAAAGAAGGGCGGAAGTTTTCTGTCTCGGGGATGAGGTTAGGGTGGTTGGAATTTTTGGGTGAGTAAGGTTTTTACAGCATTTGAACCAATTACGTGTTCGCGGTAGTGCTTGGGTGGGATGTGGGAGTGGTTTGCGGAGAGGAAGTGTGGAGAGGAGTGGAAGTTTGTGCGATGCGGTCGGGTGGCGCCACCTCAGCTCCAGAGAGCTCA
>NW_014559940.1:0-209 GCF_001313825.1 Dinoponera quadriceps
GGACGAAGCAATCGGCAGCGATAACGCTGGAAAACCCACAGTTCTAATGCATCGCAAGAAAAACCTAATTGACTCATTTTTTATGACGTAAGATGCACCTTGCCCCTGATTGGGTAATGAGGAACTTGCGCGGGGGTGTCTCATTACCTATCTATAAAAAGTGATGCGAGAAGCGAAGCAAAGGTTTAGGTTTAGTTTTAGTTTAGTTT
>NW_014559941.1:0-6131 GCF_001313825.1 Dinoponera quadriceps
GCACCGTTTCGCCAGAACGACCGACCAATTGATCGATCGATCGATCGTTTGTTGTCGCTCATAGCCGCAAGACAAATGCGGAATTCAATAAGATGCGTGTATTAATTAAAGTATCGGATGCGTTGGCAATTAGTCGGTCTTGAGTAAACAGTACAAATATGGAAAACCCTCAGTGGAAGGAGATTATAACGTAATATCTAAACTCGTCGCGACGTCAAATGTCCCGGAAACCCGTTAATTACGGAAAGCTACTTTAATTAAGCGGAAGGGTAAACGTCGGTAACGTCATCCGTTCCTCTAAAGCTGATATATTCGAAAAATGGAAAAAGACAGAGAACGCTACAAAATAGAATATTACGTTTTATAGCACATAATATATTCTATCGTAACGATATATAAAATATAAGCATCAAAAGTTCAGGCTGTTGTCAGGTAAAAGTACAATACGAGAAGAGATGGAAATGAACTTACAGTTGGTAAAAGTGAAAAAAAGAAATTAATAGTAATTAAAATAAAATACGAACGTTAATGTAGAAGAGCACCCAGATCGAAAAGGAATAATAAGGAAAATTGGTAAATGAAGGAGATGAAATGAATGATAATGGATTAGACGAGAAATGAATATTAATGACACGCGGAATATTATGTAAATGATAAGCAGTAAAAGTTCAGGAGCTCTGCATATAAAATATTTAAATGCTGCGAATATTCGAAGAACGTTAGTGAAAGATTTTTCTACGTCCAATTTCAGTTAATTATGTTGTAATAACGATTCGTGTAGAAATAAAGACATGTATAAATCATTCAAGCAAAGGATCGAAGATGTAGATCTTAACACGAAAGTGAAAATGCTAACGCGTATAAAATGGTATTCCCACGGGTAGTACTTTCCAAATTTCTTTCAATGAAATTCTACTTGAAAAATAATACAACAACCGAGTCACTCGAAATCGACNATCTCTCGTCGAATGAATATTTTTACACGAGAGCGAAGAATGAATCTCACGTTACTGAAACAAAGAAGTGAAGAATTGACTGAAACAATCAGTCGTAAGTTCAAGAATCCACTCTATAGTTTGAATTGAACATTCATTCTTGTGAAAGATGAAACGTCACTTTATTCTGAACAGCAGCATTTTTTCCACATCGTTCGGAATGAACTTTTTGCTCATTTTAACAGAGGTTTTACTTCAAGAATTTTAAGCAGCACAGTGAAGCACCACATAAAAAAGTAAAAAAAATTGAGCTCTCCGGTATGCTACCTGGACTTTAGAGAAATATAATAACGAGAAACCACAAATAGAGAAACAACAGACCGGAATCATTAGATCCCTTCGAAAACGTTTTTCTTTTGTGTATAGTAATGAAAGTTAGAAGGACCCTTTAGTAGGCGGAGCGAAAACACCGATCGGATACGCACCGACGCCACAAAGCAGCTACTTTAGTTTTCAGTCTTTCAGCACAGAATCGCATGTTAAGTCCGACGCAGCACTTTTTTANTCAGGACTTTTTTATTTTCTAACGGCCAGAATGTGTTTGTTTTACCTGTGTATAAAATGGAAAGTTATGAGATTCTAATGAAAAAATCTAATACGTTGCTACATCGTTTCATGTTAAAGTAACGCTCGAGTGAATCTAGAGAGAGATAGAGAGAGAGAGAGAGAGAGAGAGAGAGAGAGAGAGAGAGAGAGACGAATCAAAAACTTCGACTGGTCCCACGATGTGTCGCATTCGTGAGGCCCGAAGCCGCATTCGAACGCCGCTACCGGAAGGGATGTCGATGGGCATGCGTAAATATATCAGCGGTGACCCCTTGCAGTGACCCCCCAGTCACGGATTCCAGCGTAGTCGTATATAATAAGCAGCGAAACTTTAATTAACAGCTCACGCACGAAGTTTCGTATGTCGATGCACTCCAAAGCGGGACATCCTCGCGGACATATCGCGATTCGTTAATTCGCGAGACACAGTCGGAGAATTATATGCCAGAGAGAGAACCGTGGATTTTACACGAAATCGTACGATGGGATGACAAAAAGCCGATAGCGTGAGGATAAAGTAGAAATGTTGGAAATAATGGATAGAAGAGACGCAAACAAGCGGAAACAGTAATATAATTGCAATTAAAAGGTAATTATTCAATCTATGATTTCGTTTAAAAAAATGAAACGATAACAGCGACATGTACAACACAGATTATGGGAATAAATAATATATAATAATAAATAATAATCGGCAATATAAAATAAAAACATGCCGCCCGTAATTCCGCATCAATCGCATGCGATTCACATATCTGTTACAGGTGTAATTAACCTATGCAAGTATTACTTGCCAACATATCGACTGCGAACGTATCATACGTGTGATAGATCAACCTCGAAGCGCGGACGGCTTTATTAATTATCGAGTGTTGACATCAATAAAAAAAATTCGAGTTGGATCCGTATTCGTGTTTGTTAATGTGCAAAACGGGTAAAAGAAGTAAATAACAACGCGAAACGTTTTTCAGAAGAAGAGAAACAGCGCGTACACGCTGCAAAATAAACGAGCCGTGGGGTCACATCCGACCCAACCTTACCGTTAGAGGGTAAAATTAAAATGAAAACGTCGGCGGCTCGATGTTTGTAAAATCACGTCGCGCGAGCACCGCGACTCTATTCCGAAGGAAGGTTGTTTACCGGCGCGTTCGGACAGGCGACTTCGTTCCTGCGAGCGCACCTCGAGAAGGATGACCCAGCGGCGCGACCTGAGAAGCGCCGGTCCGCATTCGGCCCCGCACATTTTATCTGTACACGCGCGAACGTGTGTGTACAAGTGGACGCGATCATTAATTAATACCTTCCGGGGCCGCGAGACGAGTCATGAAACAACGCCGTCGCAACGGCCGGGACGGCCGTTTTTTCGCGTCGTGTCGGAATTGGCCGGACGAAATATCTCGCCGCATCGCGCCGGTCTATCATCGCCAATGATAAACAATGCCATTAGACGCGATTATTAATCATTGACCAGTCGATCCGGCGCAATTAGCCCGCGAGTCGACTTACTCGTGCGAAGCCCTCGTGTGTTTTCCGCTCTCGCGCGATACGCGGCCGCGATAAATTGCAGCGCTTTCCATTGTTATTAATAGCCCGATGGAGCGATCCGGTTTCTAAGTTGCACAAGCGGGGACGATACCTTCGCGTTCTTCCTCCGGAGGCCCGTTGCCGAAAGATCCGGCCGCTCGGCGGCAGGAATGCGCCGACAATTAATATTTAGCCGTCGCTTTCTCACTCTTTCTCTTTTCCTTAATTTTTATTTCATTAGCATTTTCTATTATGTAATTATTGGCCGTTTAAGGGGAATTTTCTCGAAGCCGCTTAATGAATAATGCTCTCTGTCTCTCTCTTTTTCTTTCGGATTTTCTACGCTAAATGTGTTTATAATTAAGGTCGCCTTCCTCCCACACGCGCCTGAGGAGCAAAAGCTCGCTTAAAACTGCAAGAAGGCAGCGGCTCGGTCGATGTAGGTCGCGAGACACGTTGTAGCCTTCTTGCATTCTTTATACATAATACACGAAAACTTCTGCAAAGCGTTGATCGATATTCGCGACGTTCGCGCGCCGGTTCTTAAAAGAGTTCTTTCCGGCCTACACCGGTCGATCACAGAAGAGGAATGCGCGCACCTAATCCCCCGTGTGTTCGCGACGTGCATTTCACCGGATTCGTTGTTCGTGACAGCGGCGGTTTCCACGCACGTCAATAGCACGTTGTTTGATAATTGAACCCCCCATAATATTGCTACGCTAATAATATGGCCCAATATATCGAGGGAATGTATTATCGGCCGAATGTAACCGAGAAAATAAAATCGTCCGGCACGACACGGCGGTATCGACCTCCGCAGGCTCCGTAATTAGCGCGTCCGCACGATAAAATCAGTTTTGCGTTAGCCTAGAGTCAACGGAAGCATCCGTGTTCGTTTGCTCGCTCGAGTCGTTGCACGTTCGGAGGGATCGATCATTTAGTGGCGGTAATTACTAAACTATGGCGACATTCCAATGACTAATATTCGCCTAACGTATTTCTGAATGAGCTCTCTCAGCCTCCTTCCTGTGCATCTCTCATATCTCTCCTCCTACTCATCCTATTCCGCCTGCTTCCGCTAAATACACGGAATCTATGTTAGCTGAAGACCGAGTCTCTCTTTCTCTCTCTTTATCTCTTTCTCTTCCTCTTTCTGATTCGGGGTTTCCGATTTAACTTTATCAATTAATACTGAGCGCAGCTGCAGCGCGCGAGTACACGTGTCATATTTAGCCACGTGTCGAACGTGAAGATGAGCATTATTAGGTCAAGCACGGGAACGAGCGACAGAGGGACAATAACAATCGCGCGACTGCACGATTGAAGTCGATCGACCGATAAATTATACACGAGTTCCGAACGGAGCGGAGATGACCTCGTCCTCCCTTTCTCTCGGTTCTTTCGGCGTCGATTTGCGTACGACGCGTGTTACATTGTCACCCCGTCGCTCCCCACCCCCTTGGGCCGATACGACCTGGTCGAGCCATCGCGGCACGTCCCCAGGTATGGTCGTAAAACTTGGTCACGCCGACAATGCGCAATGCTATTTGCCACGTCAATACTTTTCTTTCGGTGCTACTCACGACATCGGTATTTCGTGATATTAGCCGGAGTATCCGTGCCCGAGGAACAGTATCGATCGGTATTGAGTAGAGAATTTTTCAACAAACAGATGCGCACGATAATTCTCGAGTGTAATCGATATGTTCTTGAGATGATTTGCATATGGCAATAGGATAATTTGACTGCGTGTCGCCTGCCTTCCTAAGAACGGATCTCCCGTAACTCAAAATAATAAAACATTACAAATTGATTTACATTATATTAATAAAAGTGGCATAAAAAATTTGATAGTAATTAAAAGCCTAGTTTAAAAGTTACTGCACTTTAAAAGAAGCTCTGTAAGGTGAAATGAGTTTAATAAGATTCAACGAAATTCGCACTGCGTATACATCGAGATATTATCTAACTTATTGCTCGTGCAATTAGAGAAAGATCGGATAACTCAGATATTTGTAACTAAAGTTTACACTTTTTACATGCGTGTCTTTTAAAATTAGCATGCCATTTTTAATACTATTTTTTTCTATTTTTTGATATCTTAATTGCTGTGCTTTAGTAAGTTCGTCAATTATATGTAATGAATGCTATACGTCCAATATATAAAGGAAATATTATTGTTATCATTATATGTTTTTCCGCCGCTTTTAACTATTTTCCGTGGGCGAGAGATTTCTCTTCGTTTGATTATTGCACGCGATTCCGATATTACTGAGCACCGATACTCTCGTAGAGAACGTGCGGTATCGGTATCCGTGATATTCGATATTGAATAGAGTGAAGATATCAATGTGCACCATTTATCTAACAATGAAATCGCCTGTTCAGCTAGGAGGATTTTTCACGACGAGGTGGTTTCTTGCGGAGCTAATAAAACGAGTTAGCGAAATAAAGCCGGGAGTATTATCAACTGCCGAAGTTAACAGTATTCTGTCGTCTGGGCGGCGGAAGGCACTTGCGTCGGAACGAAATATTTGATTTGCGCATGAAAATTCGGGCCTCACTCTTCATAAAAGTCACACTTGCCGCGATATCTCGAAAACGATAGCGGTAAATGCGGCAAAAACGTCGAGGAAGGATCGCGAAACGCGAAATGAAATATTTCCGACGATCCTGAGAGTGACGGATATACGCGGCATTTAGCGGTCACGTAACAGTGTAATACTCATCAGCGTAAAAATTTACGAAGTCACCGTTATTTATCACCGTTATTATCGTCATCAACCTCAGTTGAATGTTAGTAGAATTTTTCACCAATACACGCCATTCGCGAATGCGGAATCGGTCCCGTTGTTATCGTCTACCTGAATAAATATCTAAGTAAGTAGATGTTAATAGCCGTTTCTGGCTCACTTGGATCTGTTTTACCGACCAAGTAGGAAGGCTAGTTGGCGCAGTTGGCGCTGTTTTACCGACCGAATAGCAGCGGCCGGTAGGCGTTGTTTTTTTTTTACAACCGAATAGGGCCCTTCAGCGGTCGGTACCTCCTCCTCCGACAATCGGTAT
>NW_014559942.1:0-766 GCF_001313825.1 Dinoponera quadriceps
CAGTTGAAAATTTGGAAAATTTGACTCTTGATGAATTAAAGTTTAAATTAGAATTGCGTTTCGGGAAGGGAACATCATAAAATTTTTATATGTTATTTACAAATCGGAGACAGAAATTTGGTGAAGGCTGCTTCCTTCGGAATGGAACTCGGAAGATTAGCGCGTTTGGCTTACCCTGAATGCCCCTTTCCGGTTCGAGACATAATTTCTTGCGCCCAATTTGTTTCGGCGATTTCGGACGGTTTTGTTAGGAGAACATTACAATTGGATGGAGTAACTTTTCTAGTTTCAGCGATTGAGAGGGCTAAGGCGGTTAAAGTTATTCAGGAAGAGAATTTTGGAAAAGGGAGGGAAAGGAATTTTTACGGTAATGTCAGACAATTTTCTTCCAATCAGAGGAATTTTATTAACAAAAATTTTGAAATAAGAAGACCGGAAGTAAGTAGTGGGGGAAATTTCAAGCCGAATTTAATTTGAGAAAATCGCGGAATTCAGTAAAGAAGAGTTGGTAATGTGGAAAATCAGGATATTTTAGGGCGGAATGTCCGGCATTGGGGTTGGGGAGTCAGAAAAACTTGGTTTTGCCGAATGGAATGGGGACGGTTCGGCAAAAAGGGAAGAGTCCCCGGTTTATTATAAGTTAAATAGTAGAGATTAATTTGTTATCTGGTTGGACTTGTATCTGGTATTTGATTTAGTCATGAAGATTTTAATCTTAAGGAATTTACTGCGGTGTTTTGTTTGTTAATTTTAGTTATTCTTGATG
>NW_014559943.1:0-386 GCF_001313825.1 Dinoponera quadriceps
TTTTTGCTGTTTTTGAGGTTATGTAACGGAACAAGAAAAATGTTTATCAAAAAACGTAGAGTAATGATTGAAAGTACTACCCTTTCTCTTTCAAACCTATTTGGATTTTTTTTTAATGAATTAATTTCACCAAAGTATCGCAATTTGAAATTTTGCAATTTAGGGTATTAACCCATTCACAAAAAAACGAAAAAATTCTGGCCGGGACCAGACTACGTTGATCTTATGTTTTTGAGGTCGCTGATTTCGAATCCGAGCTCCGTTTCACCCCATCAGGTCAGAGTTTTTCGTAAACTCAAAAAACAACCCCTAAAAATCACCCCTACCAAACAACAATCAGGCTAACCCACCTGACCGTGGGAGTAGCGAGCTTAGTCGATTATTTC
>NW_014559944.1:0-1002 GCF_001313825.1 Dinoponera quadriceps
CCAAAGCAAAAATTTTTTGACGCTTACACATAGTAGCCTATATGAGAAGATTTTTGACGTTATGACTAAACACACACCCGATGGAGCTATTTAGATCTCGGATTCGAATTGAGCGACCCCAAAAACATATAATAAGTATTGTGAGACCCCCAGCTCAGAAATTTTTTTGTTTTGGGGGGCTGTGCAATGTTATTTAATGGTTACGGTGGATTTTAAGGTGTTTTTTGATGTTAGGGGAAAATCCCGACGTTTACGGATTAAACGGGCTGCCGATTCGAGTTCAGCGGCAAAAAATACATAGAAATATTATTATGGCATTCATGGCGCAGAAAAAAATTTTTTTTGTGGGCCTGTGTATTTATTCTATATAAAATTGAGTTTTACGGTATATGCTGCAGAGACAACAATAATTCAATAGCAAATTATGCAAATGCAATTTGCTAATTTTATTAATATTTCATATTTTGATGAAAGGTCTGATATTTTAGTGTAGGAAATAATTTTATCCAACTTTTTTTCATACGTTTGATACAAATGCGGTAACATTGGTTTCATGATTTTGTTGCCCCTGGTNCGATTTTGTTGCCTTTGGTAGCATGCAACCAAACAAGCACTGTATCTTTCTGCTGTCAATAGGCGTCAATCTCGCGATAATAATAAACCTCAGTCGATAATGACTGTGTCACTTGATGTTTTCGCCTGATTGGTGTCTATGACAGAATTTTATAATAACTACTTAATACATTTCTTTTTTCTTGTAAACATTTAACATAAACGCGATGCAAGAATTAATGCTTCTCACCGAGTGCGTGCCCTTTTTGAGTAAAGTTGATACAGTCGTAAGTAACCAGATTGGAGTCAGTCGGCAGTGCACGAGTAGGATCTACATTAGGTGCATTGAATAATTTAACAAACGTCTTCAAAACCACTGTGAAATCCGGAAAATCATTGTATCTAAAAGACAACGTCTCGCCACCATATCATGTTGTAAAGGATAGAAAA
>NW_014559945.1:0-1195 GCF_001313825.1 Dinoponera quadriceps
AATTCAAAATTCGCGATACTTTTTGAACAGACCTCGTATGTGAGCTAGCGATTACGTAAGAAAAAATACGATTCCGAGAAAAATCGATGAATGGTTCGACCTTAAAGATATTTGGAAGGGTCACATATTGTCTCCATGTGCCTTGACCTCCGCCAAGCGCCGTAACTCCTCTATTTTCTACCAGTAATTGAAATAGGTTATTTGCGAAAATCCCAGCTCCAGCCGTCAGCGAGTCACCCATTGCTGCAATGACATCGATATCGCCCGGCCTTAATTTATGTATCGAATTTGGTACTTCTTGCGACCTGCTACCTGAAATATTCACCACTGAAATATATTTTGCATGTACAAAATATCACCTGCCTTACCGGTTACATTACAAGGAAATGGGACATGGTCGGGAACAATCTGCTGCATTGTTTGTGCATTTCTTGCTATTTCGATGTTTCTTCCATCTTCCGCTACTGTTTTGCCTGCACAATCAATAAATCACATGTCATATCATGTTAAGGAAAGAATGCAGTGAATGATATAAGCGATTTAAACGTCTCGTTATTTGAAGAACTACGTTTCGTTTTTTACTTTCTATCATCGCGTGTATGTAAAATCGCGCGTCAAAGAATAAAAGTTCTTGCTCGAGCTGAATGCATTTGAGCAAGAAATAAACAAGGAGAGAATGAGGTCAAATAAAAATATTATTTTACGAAACAAGGAAAAAGTTGGAATAATGTGAACCAAGATATATTTCGATACGTACATTCGATTATACCGATTAGAACAATGAATTATGCAGAGAAAAGCGAGTAATGAGGTAGGAAAAAACTGCGAGAACGCGTGTTACATTCGTTTATTGCACGGGAGAGAAAATCACTCCATCTAAAGAACGTTTAATATTAGAAAATGAATATATCACTTTTTTTATGAAGATATTTTGTAAATAAATGCAACGTACAAAAGCTGCGAGATCAATGATGTTCAACCAAGAGAAAGCGTCCTGCATCAGTTATTCTTTTCTTAACTGGTTAATGTTGAATTATGATGGAACAGAAACTTCTGATACTTATCTGATAGGCACAATTGCACATATAAGCACATTAAGAGTTATATAAAATATTTCTTATAAATACTCTATATAATTTCTCGTGAATATAATAAGAATATCTCTGAGCCATCTAAATCATCTGTTGGTCATTAT
>NW_014559946.1:0-443 GCF_001313825.1 Dinoponera quadriceps
CCTCCGACCGACCGTCTTTCGGCCAGACAAGTCCGGGGTGGCGACTGCGCCGTCTCAGCCGAGTATTCTCGGCCACGTTACCGCCGATCGAAAAGGACACCGGGTCCCTTGCGTTCGCCGTGCCGGGTTGCACGCAAGCAACCGAGCGAGCGAATCCTAGTTAGTAAGCATACACGGGAGCAACCGTTGACGAAGGAATTAACGGGCAAGGGGGTGTCGTCGTTCGCCGTCTCCACCGACTTTTCTTGGCCCCGTCTCTTCTACGAGGGGACGCTTCCGAAGCTCGGAGAGTGCCTCCGTTTTCCGTGCCACCTGCGCGTGGCTTCAATATTGCACTTCTGATTCATTTAAAACGACATCGCGGAAAAACCTCGTGGAGACATGCGTAGCGTTGTTAAACCGCGACAACAAACCTTGTGATCGAAAACACCGCGCCCGTTTCC
>NW_014559947.1:0-417 GCF_001313825.1 Dinoponera quadriceps
ATCCCCAGCGCGCTCGCCCCCATATCGCATTTACTTATATCAAAAGGGGGAAAGGTAGGGGGAGGATATTAAGGTAAGAAATTTTTTATCCAGTCAAAAAATCGTTAATTATGTGTCCTGACGTACACACACACCAGAGGCCAAATCACTCTCGATGGGCCTCGGGTCAGTAGTTGTGGGCTCGTACCATGCGCGAATAATATCACTCGACATTATAAAGCTCGCAGAACCCAAAGGTGTTCCACTCCTCTTCATTGTCCCAGTCCTCCTCATCGATCCTCCAGAATTCATCAGCCGCCAATCGAAGGTCTGTAGCTCGCCAAGCTCGCTTTTTCCCATCGATCCTTTTTTTCTCTCACATGTAAAGTTTTTTTATACATCTAGAAAGGGGGAAAAGAATTTTAGAAAAAACCACAG
>NW_014559948.1:0-387 GCF_001313825.1 Dinoponera quadriceps
GATCTGTACCCCCTCCAGCGGCCCGTTCACGACGACCCAAGTTCACCCACCCTCCCCCGCAGCAGTCCGATCTGTACCCTCTCCAGCGGCCCGTTCGCGACTACCCAAGTTCACCCATCCCCAGCGCGCTCGCCCCTATATCGCATTTACTCATATCAAAAGGGGGAAAGATAGGGGGAGGATATTAAGGTAAGAAATTTTTTATCCAGTCAAAAAATCGTTAATTATGTGTCCTGACGTACACACACACCAGAGGCCAAATCACTCTCGATGGGCCTCGGGTCAGTAGTTGTGGGCTCGTACCATGCGCGAATAATATCACTCGACATTATAAAGCTCGCAGAACCCAAAGGTGTTCCACTCCTCTTCATTGTCCCAGTCCTCCTC
>NW_014559949.1:0-343 GCF_001313825.1 Dinoponera quadriceps
ACTCAAACTATCAAATAATTGAAAAATTTTGAAATTTACTGTCGATGTGGCTTTACAATTGCACAATAGGGAGTGTGCAAATCATCTATTGATATTGATCGAATTGCAATACACAGCGCAAAATGGGATAAAGGTCGCAGATTTGTTTCACATGCATGAGCGTGCATTTCCTAGAGGAATATTGTTTGATTTGAGAAATAATAAAATACATTTACGTTACATGCAAATCTGTAACACCTACAATAACGAATCAAGAGAGAGAAAGAGAGAGAGCGATCTCTTTCTATAGGCCTCTCTCTCTCTCTCTCTCTCTCTCTCTCTCTCTCTCTCTCTCTCTCTCTCT
>NW_014559949.1:399-1024 GCF_001313825.1 Dinoponera quadriceps
ACTTGATTCGTTATTGCAGGAATTACAGATTTGCATTCAACACAAAAGTATTTTATTATTCTACAAATCAAACAACATTCCTCTAGGAAATGCACGCTCATGCATATGAAAAAGTCTACGAGTTGTACACCATTATGCGTTGTGTATTTCTATTCGATCAAAATCAATTGATCATTTGCACACTCCCGATTATGTGATTGTAAAGCCACATCCACATTAGATTTCAAAGTTTTTCAATTACTTGAGACAGAAACAGAGAGAGAGAAAGAGCTACGAATATTTATTATAATTCCGAGGGAGTGAAAGTATTTTTATCGAGATCGCTGACTACGAGTAACGAGTTTGTTCGACACATTTTCCGCACCAATTTTATCCCGCAAAGATCACAGTTCATTTTTCTTACGTACTGGCGTCGACAGCTACCTTGGCTGATTGTCGGGTATTCCAATCAAAGTCGTCGATATAAGAGTCTTGTGTGAAAGTCAGGATTTGTTAGGTATTATTGATTACCTCGATCTCGAGCGGCAAAGTACGTTTCCTTAGTGAAAAACTGAGTTTCAATTCGGAGTGAGAATGTATGTGCTTCCTCCAGTACTCGTGTCTCATTCATTTGTCAAGAAAAACA
>NW_014559950.1:0-200 GCF_001313825.1 Dinoponera quadriceps
TGAACTAATGCAAATTCACGTTTCGGCTTGAATCTGTTCAACTAAATACAATATTTCCATGAGAAAAGGTAAAAGATATCCATCCGTTGACGAAACTTGCGTGTTTGCGTGTAATAGACGGAATAACGTAAATTTCGAATGAATCTTGCGTTTCATACATTAAATCGTGAACGGATGCAAACTGGCGAGTGTGATTGAAA
>NW_014559950.1:320-525 GCF_001313825.1 Dinoponera quadriceps
ATCTGTTCGACTAAATACGATAGTTCCATGAGAAAAGGTAAAAGAAATCCATCCGTTGACGAAACTTGCGTGTTTGCGTGTATTAGACGGAATAACGTAAATGTCGAATGAATCTTGCGTTTCATACATTAAATTGTGAACTGATGCAAACTGGCTAGTGTTATTGAAATATTCTCCTTTATTACGTTATTTCCATGCGGCAGCC
>NW_014559951.1:0-1379 GCF_001313825.1 Dinoponera quadriceps
CGAATAGTATAATATGCAAAACGTTCGTTTATACCAATTGTTTTTAATGCGCCAAAATTTTTATGAGCATATTTTCCTGTTTTAAATAATGCATAATAATTCTACAAAATTTTTAATATTTTGTGTGTCCTGACATAACTGCAAAATAACTGATGTGCAACTAACCTCCATTCTAATTTCTCAAAACAAGAATTATTGAAATTTGTTTGATAGAATTTATGACGAGGCTATGTAATGTGTTTAAATACGTAGTAAAACTAATATGTATATATTCAAGTTGTTCAGCGATTAATATAAAAAAATATTATGCTTACACGGTTTTGAAAGCATCTCGTAATCGTTTCTCTTTCAGTATGTCTCTATTGGAAAATAATTCCGGCATATGAGTTCTACAAGTGTAATAATTTTCAACCATTTTCTTCGTCGACTCTATGTGATAGTAAGTGTTATGTATAAATATGGCGAGCTTCACGTCCTGGATTTTCGGCAGATGTGGTTGTTCTTTGCACCATTTCGTCAGANCTTTGCACCATTCCCTCAGAATCTGCATGTCCGATAATTTTAGTTCTGGATTTTTCTTCAGTTCTTCTTCGATAGTAATGCACTTTATTGGAGACATCATTTAAAACTCGTATTTTTTATCAAATTTCACTTGCACTTCACTGCCACAAGACTGATCAAACTCAATAAATTCCTCAGATAAACATTTGTTTACCAAGTTACATTTTTCATTTCAAGCTACATTTTTCATTACCTGCCTTGATGGAAACTAATTTCTACTAATAACTGTTCGTCAAATTATATGATAACAGTGCAAATAAGTTTGATTAATGGTAATTTTCTTTGCGAAACAGTAACAAGAAATGTCAGATGTTTGCTTGACTGTCGTACTTTGATAATGATGTGCTATTCCTTACCGTCTCAATATTTATCTCGTTCGATCTTTTGATCTTTGTTCCCTATTCTTGGCAATCTCATATTGATTCGTTTGGCCTCGTTTCTTCATCTTTAAACATTTTATGCATGCTGTGAAAAGTAGTAAAATAAGTGTTTATATAACGTATATGCGTAATTCTTTCTGATAGATTGTTTCAACAACCTGTACTAAAAAAATGTATTGAAGTTAGCTTATGTAAATTTAGTTTGTTTATTCCATCCATAAAAATTATAATCACAGTACATAATAAATAATACATAATACAATTTTTCTGTAAGGATATGAAATAATACAATAAAATGAAACATAGTTAATTGTAATACGTGTCTTATTTATATCGGTATTAGGTTTTTTAGCACCTTAGTTCTGTAATTTAAATAATTCATTTTTATAATTGCATCATTGCGGCGATAAACCATGAATGCGAGATTATATGTTGTTA
>NW_014559952.1:0-937 GCF_001313825.1 Dinoponera quadriceps
CTAGTCTATCAACTGTCTTTCCGTAGTCTCGCGCGACTTCTCCGGGCATTACATCCGGGTGTGTTGCAAGTAACTTCACACGTTAAGCGACAAAGAGACTTGCCGAGTAATAGTACCATTACTAACGTGTTAGACAGAGGAGAATTTTCTTTAATTTCATACGACGGTAGCGTTTTCGAGCCGAGCGAAATATTCGATAACTTCAATATGAACATGCGTGCAGAACAAGATACACCTCATATTGACGGTCCCGCAATAGATGAGGAAATTGATAGATTACGAACCACCGTCGCGCAGTGTACAAACGGTAACATGGAGGAAAACCCCTTATCAAGGGGCAATAGTGGGGGGGGGGGGATGTGACTCCCTATTGGAAATTTTAATATAGCAGATACAACACCTCACTATACGCGTAGCCGCATTAAACGAGAAGTTTAACGTACTACAACAGAATAACACGGAAAGGTTCACTAGCGTACAAAGGCCCACTGCAACGGCGGTCTGGAACAGAGACAGAACTTACGACCACATACCGACACAAGAACCCTTCTCAGAAGACAGTCACGCGTTAAATTCATTTATAATTGGCACTAACAGACAACGAATACAGGAGGCTAGAAGCTTGTTAACGATTTTCGATGGCTCCAGTGAAGAGCGTCTCAAGGAATTTTACCCACCTGCAATTACGCCTACGTTTTGATACCCTCCTAGGAGGAAATCACGTTAACTATGGCAATAATTTCCACGAAATTGGAGGGAGAGGCCATGACAGGAATGGAAAACCGAGATGTAACAACTTATCGACAATAAAAAGAAATAATAGAGGCCTGCTATTCAAGAAGAAGGTTAACTACGCGGTTACAACGCGAATTTAATTATTTACGGCAGATGCCCGGAGAAGTCGCGCGAGACTACGGAAAGACAGTTGATAGACTAG
>NW_014559953.1:0-440 GCF_001313825.1 Dinoponera quadriceps
TACCGGGAAAAACAGAAACGTATTATCAATTTTCTGTCTGTCTGTCTCTTTTTCTCGTAAACAGGAAACGTCTTTCCCGCAAAAAACACACACATCGATCGTTATATACGCACAAAACCGTCCAACCTGAGGAAAAACAATTTCCTCTTTTATTTAAAATACGCACAATGTTCCCCAACAAAGACTTTTTCTTTCACATATCGCATATCCCGCGGATATGAATCATCGCGGCGTCGAGATATCGCGCGCGCGGCGTCATCCGCACCCCGCGGATAAACCACCGGCTCACCGTCTCCTCAGTCACGATGCGCGGGTCATCGGACGCGCGCGTGTGTCGCGGAGCGACACGGACGACATCTCGCGGAGCGAAACCGAACCCGGGTGCCGGGCGGGGTGCGGGGAGCGGGGAAAATACTGTTTCTTTCCCGCTCCCCGCACCC
>NW_014559954.1:0-543 GCF_001313825.1 Dinoponera quadriceps
ATCGAAGGAGGAGCTGAACAAGATCACAAAAAATGATTTTTTGAAGTGCTTCGAGGATTGGAAAAAACGTTGGCACAAGTGTATAATATCTGATGGGGATTACTTTGAAGGAGACAAAATAGATATTCATGATTAAATAAATAATTTTTGAAAATCACCAAATTTGCGATACTTTTTTAACAGACCTCGTATATAAGGTCAACCAGACTCTGGCCCATTGATGGGATTAGGTTTTTGGGATCGTATATAACATCCTGATAATATTAGGAGATTTCCAGGATATCCGTTTTCCAATCTTCCATATTCATTTTCCACGAAAAGTCCTCTCATTAGCGATCGTCATCCGCCACCCCCAAAAATCTTCTATATATAACCCTCACACTCTTGCCACAAGCTCACTTGCCATTTCAACTTCTATTGCATCTTGTCATTTTTGACTTCCATAGCGTCCGTTCTATTACGACTTCCATTACGACTTCGCTTTCTGCTGTTCGAATCGGGATCTCTCCTGTGCCACTTTTTCTGATGAAAACTCGCTGTGCA
>NW_014559954.1:579-1475 GCF_001313825.1 Dinoponera quadriceps
AAACTCGCTGTGCATCTTGGGATTACTTTAACAAGATATTCATCTCGATATTCTAGTGAATAGTACAAGTATTAGAATATCTCGATATTTTGATTTAATTGTCGTAAGTGGATCTACTATCCAGACAACCCGAATCACGGGACGACAGCCAGGCTCAGAAATCCAAGAAAGAAACACATCACGAATCAGCGAGTAAGTACTCAGCACAATTTATACTCGTCCCTATTAGCTTCAATTTCTTCATTCATTAATACCCCTCCGTATCAAAGTGAATACCATACGTGGAGAAAACAGGCTTGAGGCCCTTGCATTGGCACATAGAGATCTTCATGAGGTTAGCGACGACACGCTAGCAGCACAACATATGGTTTTTTCCTTACTCTTATCCTCAGACGAGAATGCCTCGTCACCGGCAGACCGTTCCCTTCTCGTCCCTTCCTATTCGCTTGATCCTAACTATCAACCACCAAGCCCCTCTGCCAAGATACTATCCTCTCGCGATTATTCTCCTCCACGGTCTCCGTTGGCTTCACCTCCCGCTTCCCCACCGTGGTACCTTAACCCACCTTCGCATTCCCCGACAACTGACCAACGAATTCCAGATACATCACCAGCTCCATCAGACTCTTCTATTTTCCTTTCTGAACCTCCCACCCCTAACTCCTTACCTTCCCCTTAAAATTCTACACCCCCGCTATACATCCGACTTTGTCACCACACTTGTTAACATATCGAATTGTTGTACCTGTTGCGAGTCCGATACGTCACGGTAATGTGGATTGCCAGGTACTGCGCAGTAGAGCGGAGGAAGGTGGTGAGGCGCGATGATTAATAAAATGTTTTTTTGATTGATAAAAACTGAACTTGTCTTTATTACTTGACTGCCCTATACAATT
>NW_014559955.1:0-340 GCF_001313825.1 Dinoponera quadriceps
AATTACTGCCAGACGTTTGCAGCAGCGCGTAATCTCTCTCGAATACTGTTCTCAAATTTTATCCGTCGACCAACATTAAAATTATTCGCGCGGTGGTAAACATGGATCCTGCAGCTTGTCTACACACAATTGAAGTATTTACATGGAAAGGCACCTTTTCGCCTTATGACTCAAAATTTTCAAACGGTAAGTTTGAAAATTCTGCCCCGATAAATTTTTAGTTTATGTTTACTGAAAATAGATGTCAATTTGTCGAGAGTGGTATTTAGAAATTTGTATAAATCGATGAATCGTTACTGTATGCAATTTCCAAACTTTGATTTTTCAGCTGTATCTTGAA
>NW_014559956.1:0-517 GCF_001313825.1 Dinoponera quadriceps
GGAGGGTGCTGGGCACGGAAACCGCCAGCGACCACCTCTATATACACGTGGCCGTGCCTGGCGCTCTCCAGTCCGGGGGTCGAGGGCGGGGCGGGGGCTCGTCTTGAGTTAGGAGATGGGCCCCGTCCCGTGCCGACTGGGACCTCTTCCGGGCGGTGCTGGTCGGCGCGACTTGGCGCTCCGACGGCCCGGAGGAGGAGTCCCCTGACGAGGGGGTGGGGCGTATCCGGGGTGTGGTGCTCGACGCTTGTCGAGCATCCATGCCCCGGGTCGCCCCGGGGGAGCGTCGGGGCGCGCCGTGGTGGTCGGAGGAGGTCGCAGCTTTGCGACGGGCCGCCACCGCGGCGCGTCACGGACACTCCAGGTGCCGGCGGCGGCTTGGAGGGGGGGACCCCCGAACGCAATGGGCGTACGAGGGATACGCTGGGGCCCGGGGGGAGTTGGTGGCGGCAGTAGCCCGCCAAAAAGAAAAAAGTTGGCGGGAACTCCTTCAGGGCCTCAGTAGGGATCCGTGGGC
>NW_014559957.1:0-238 GCF_001313825.1 Dinoponera quadriceps
GGGGGGGGGGGGGTGCATCGTTACACCGTTTCCACCCCAGAACCACGCGTAAACCTTCCCACCTTCCCCCTCGGCTTAGTTAGCTGCTAAGCGTGGCGGAGCCGCTCCCGCCTAGAGTGTTGCGGACATTCAGGACGTAACAATATACAGGGTGTCCCAGACCACCCGTCTCACCCGATTTTTTCGTAAACGCGACATTTTAAAGAAAAATGTTGTAACGATGCACCCCCCCCCCCCC
>NW_014559957.1:351-643 GCF_001313825.1 Dinoponera quadriceps
AGCACGTGTCGGAAAAAACCGCGGTTTAGCGATATAAAAGACCGCTCCGCCGTACTATCGGGACCTGATTCCGCCGGAGTCAGCCGGATCGTAAGATCGAAGCTGCTCCGGATCCCGATCGCCAGGTCGAGAGACCGCGATGGTGCGTACGCCGTCGCTGCTGTGAGTTCGCAGCCGAATCGACATCCTATCATCCGGAAGTCCGAGGTCGTGCGTACGCGGTCTCTCCCGTGGAAGTCGCGTGCACCGGATTCACATTAACATCCATTTCGGGACGGTGTGTTCGCCGTCT
>NW_014559958.1:0-1667 GCF_001313825.1 Dinoponera quadriceps
ACATTGGAGGTATGTTAACAAAGTTATTCACTGTCTTTTAGGAGGTTATATTTTGTTCAAATACTGCCGTATTACACGTGTCTAGTTTATAAGCAGTTTTGTATTTTTCACGATATTCGCCTTGCAGCTACACTTTCACACAGCGTCTGTAACATATGAGGAAGGTGAAGAAATGTCAACAAGAAAGAGCGACACTGCCGTTCAATGTTAGAACTTCTATGTGACAGTCTTTGTCGGTAAGAATGGGTAACACAAAAACAACTGATCAAAAGTGGGTAAGTCAAATTTCTTGAGGTCGATAAGTTTTAGAGAATCGATAAGTTACCAGAGTCGATAAGTTTCCGGAGAGCGGTAAGTTACCAGAGTCGATAAGTTTCCGAAGAGCGGTAAGTTACCAGAATCGATAAGTTTCCGAAGAGCGGTAAGTTACCAGAGTCGATAAGTTTCCGGAGAGTGGTAAGTTACCAGAGTCGATATGCTTCCTGGGATCGGTACGTTTCTCGGGGCCGGTATGTAATTTTGTTGCACATAGCAGAAGCAAAATGAGGTTCGAAGATTCCAATTTTTGGATAGATTCAAATAAGTATGGTACTTCCGACTTACCCAATGCAAATAATTCATACTATATTCTCCAAGCAATCGATGTCATTGATGTGCATTACGAAGGTCTGAGTAACCTGTGTAATCTCATAAATTTCAAGTGGCTTAGCATTAAGTATGGCAAAAATATCTATGACTAGGACTTTGAAAAAAATATCAGCAGAGCTTCCGGAATAATTTGGCATCTCAGGCTGTTAAAAAATTACTGAGAGAGGATTGTAGAGGCACTGTATAGAATGTTCAATGTGAAGAAATTGATTGTTATAAATCACAACAAATCTGCTGCCAGAGGTAACTTGTATGATGTTAGAAGATTTAGTACCTGTCTTGGCTTGTGAGAACCCTTGAAAATATCGAAAGATATTAGACGGTATACGTATTAAGTAAGATTACAGTTTGTAATAAAAGTTTCACAGAAATCTCTATTTATATGTAATATATACTATTTTTGTAATTTCTACTTCATTGCAAATCATCTGTCATTATTGGAAAATCATAATAAATAAGACATTATGTAATAAAAGACACAATTTGTTTAATGATATTAACTTCTTACCAATTAATAGTTTTTCTCGACGTTTCTTCATAAAATGTACTTCAATTTGTAATACCACATATCATAATATTTTCATCGTTACAAATAAGTTTAATATGTTTGAAACACAGATTATATTTCTTCGAAATGTTTCCAACTTATTGTCTTTTTGACTTTCCAGAGACAGTGTGAACTACTGCACAGTGTGTGACTTGTGAGAACCGTTGGAAATATCAGAAGGGTAATGTTAGATCACCTTTAGTGAGATTATAGTTTGTAGTAAATATTTCACAGAAATATTCTCCTTTATTTGTATCAAGTACATACTATTTGTATAATTTCAGCTACACTGCAAATGAATTGTCATTACTTGAATATTAAATAAAATAAAATGTCAGGTAGTAAAAAGTAACAATTTGTTTAAAGATATTAATTTCTTACCAATTTATTTGTTTCTCAACGCTCCCACATAAAATGTAATTCAGTTCAATTTGTATTACTATATTTAATTATACTTTCATTGTTGGTAATA
>NW_014559959.1:0-1017 GCF_001313825.1 Dinoponera quadriceps
ATATTTCTGTGAAATATTTACTACAAACTATAATCTCACTAAAGGTGATTCTGATCTCACATTACCCTTCTGATATTTCCAACGGTTCTCACAAGTCAAGTACACACACTGTGCAGTAGTTCACACTGTCTCTGGAAAGTCAAAAAGAAAATAAGTTGGAAACATTTCGAAGAAATATAATCTGTGTTTCAAACATATTAAACTTATTTGTAACGATGAAAATATTATGATATGTGGTATTACAAATTGAAGTACATTTTATGAAGAAACGTCGAGAAAAACTNTTTATGAAGAAACGTCGAGAAAAACTATTAATTGGTAAGAAGTTAATATCATTAAACAAATTGTGTCTTTTACTACATAATGTCTTATTTATTATGATTTTCCAATAATGACAGATGATTTGCAATGAAGTTGAAATTACAAAAATAGTATGTATTACATATAAATAGAGATGAATATTTCTTTGAAACTTTTATTACAATTGTAATCTTACTTAATACGTATACCGTCTAATATCTTTCGATATTTTCAAGGGTTCTCACAAGCCAAGACAGGTACTAAATCTTCTAACATCATACAAGTTACCTCTGGCAGCAGATTTGTTGTGATTTATAACAATCAATTTCTTCACATTGAACATTCTATACAGTGCCTCTACAATCCTCTCTCAGTAATTTTTTAACAGCCTGAGATGCCAAATTATTCCGGAAGCTCTGCTGATATTTTTTTCAAAGTCCTAGTCATAGATATTTTTGCCATACTTAATGCTAAGCCACTTGAAATTTATGAGATTACACAGGTTACTCAGACCTTCGTAATGCACATCAATGACATCGATTGCTTGGAGAATATAGTATGAATTATTTGCATTGGGTAAGTCGGAAGTACCATACTTCTTTGAATCTATCCAAAAATTGGAATCTTTGAATCTCACTTTGCTTCTGCTATGTGCAACAAAATTACATACCGGCCCCGGGAAACGTACCGATCCCAGGAAGCATATCGACTCTGGTA
>NW_014559959.1:1164-1404 GCF_001313825.1 Dinoponera quadriceps
TTGATCAGTTGTTTTTGTGTTACCCATTCTTACCGACAAAGACGGACACATAGAAGTTCTAACGTTGAACGGCAGTGTCGCTCTCTCATGTTGACATATCTTGCGTTTCCTCATTTGTTACAGACGCTGTGTGAGAGTGTAACTGCATCGCGAATATCGTGAAAAATAAAAAAAATTGTCTATAAACTTGTCACGTGTAATACGGCAGTATTTGAACAAAAGATAACCTCCTAAAAGACA
>NW_014559960.1:0-1099 GCF_001313825.1 Dinoponera quadriceps
TGAATAAAATGTAACGTATAATTTTTTACAATAAATTGATAATTTTTATAAAAAAAATGGCGGAAACTTATTTGTATTACCAATATAAATAAACGCCCGTTTTTCAGATAATACAGAAAAATTGCAATCTCACTAATTTTGCTAAAAAGATTTGTGGGATATAGATAATAACGAAAATCAATATTAATTAATATTCGTGAAAGTCCTTTTTCGTGTAATGTTTTTATTAAAAGTATTCTTTATTTTATTTTTTTTATTTTATATATTTTATTTTCTATTTCGTATGTTTTTATATTAGGTGAACAACTTTGCTCCCGGCGTTTCCCTATAAATGGCTTTAGTGGAACNTAGATTATATACGTCATACAATCATCTTGGGCATCTGTCAACATAACCTAATAGTTATATTAGTCAATCTGCACTATAAAGTTATCGTCGATTGAAAATGTCACTTTACGAGCCAAATTCTTGTCATTTGCGGGAGGTTATTACTTTTCTGCTTCAATATAAAGAAATCTGCGGTTGAGGCTTATCAAATGCTCTCAAATACCTATGGTGAGATCGCTATTAGTGAAAGAACGTGTCGTGAGTAGTTTCAACGCTTCACGAACGGTGATTTTCACGTCGAAAACCGGCATAGCGGTGGAAGAGGAAAAATTTTTGAAGATGCTGAATTGGAGACATTACTTGATGAAGACTCATGTCAAACTCAGAAAGAACTGGCACAATCATTCGAAGTGACTCAACAAGCCATTTCGAGGCGCCTCAAAGTCATGGGAATGATTCAAAAGCAAAGGTATTGGGTGCCGTACGAGTTGAAGCGAAGAGATGTTGAACGGCGTTTGTTTGCTTGTGAACAGCTGCTTGAAAGGCAAAGACAAAAAGGATTTCTGCATCGCATTGTGACTGGAGATGAAAAATGGGTTCATTACAATAACCCCAATTGCAGAAAATCATGGGGAGTTCCCGGCCATGCTTCCACGTCGACGGCTAAACCGAACATTCATGGCTCCAATGTAATGCTCTGTATTTGGTGGGATCAACTATGCATAGTGTTTTACGAGATATTAAAACCGACTGAAACAATCACAGGCGATCG
>NW_014559961.1:0-2335 GCF_001313825.1 Dinoponera quadriceps
AAATATATACATCTTGAAGTTTGATTATGTCTATTTGTAACAAATTATTAAAAAATATATTAATTGCTGAAAGATATTAATATATAAATTAATATATTTTTTAAATAATTGCTGAAAGATATTAATATATAAATTAATATATTTTTTAAATAATTTGTTACAAATAGACATAATCAAACTTCAAGATGTATATATTTTAATTAAAAAATGGAGATTGTAACAGAGCAGCATAATTGTAACATTGCGAAACGTAAAGCGAACGTTCCTCGAATGTTTTACGTGCTGCTTCGGTTCAATAAGCCGGTTGCACCGATTAACAGATATGAAATTCCAAGTTTCTGCTACCATAACCTATAATTCGTCAACATTCTTCGGCTTCCTCAGTTTCACATATTTCTCCACATCGATCTATNGGATTCAGATCCGGAGATTGTGCTGGCCGTTTCATTACGTTGATATTACGGTCGTTTAAAAATGTTTTGACGAAGCGTGCGGTGTCGGTTTCGGGTCATTATCTGTTTGATAGATCCATTATTCCGGCATGTATACTTCAGGAAATAAAAGCAGTACATTTTCTAGTTGTTCAAGTACGTAAATCTATCCATGATTCCTTTTATTCGATGAATAGGACCTGTACCATTAATAGTTTGAGAACCCTATACGACTATTGACCCGTCGCCCCCTTTTACAGTTGGTTTTATACAATTCTTGCGATATTCTTCACCTATGCGACGTCTTACATATACTTTGCCATCAGGTCCGAATCGATTAAACTTAGATTCGTCAGTAAAAATAACTCGAGACCATTGTTGTTGCGTCCAGTTTAAATGTTCTTTTGCAAAAGCCACTCTAGCTCGGCGAATTTTTTCTGGTATTAATGGTTTCTTTCTAGCAACGCGTCCATGTAATTGAAATTCATTCAATCTACGCCGGACAGTTCTAACACTTATATTTTTATCAAGATCTGATGATATTTCAGCGTGAATATCAACTGCAGTTTTAAATCTATCTGATTCAGGTAATCGATGAATCTTACGGCCTTTCGGTTCTTATGTCGGTTTTTATAGTCTCGCTTTACGAGGAACATTATCTGGCGTTCCATGACGTTTAATATGTTGTATAACTTGATAACAAGCCATAACAAATATCCCAAGCTCTGTAAAAATCTTCCGATCCATTTTTGCGAAGCTGCTGTATTTGCCGATGTTGTTCTGGCGTTATATTCGTTCGTTTACTCATCACAGTACTGTCATAACACGTCTCTCTACTTACATTACTCGGTAGATACCGATAAGTATTGTTTACATTGCAGAAATTTTGACCTATCTGTGTATAACCATAGGGTACGTAAGTACGTGTCCGCAGAAAATATGACTTGAGTAAACAAACACAAGAACTTTCTTAGTAATAGTAAATTGATAAACACTGTTTTGCTATTTCATAATATATACTTTAAACTTGTAAAAAACGTAATGGACTTTTGTTTAACTATTTCATGTATAAGTACACATCGAATAAAATTTCATTTTCCTAACTGTGCGTAAATATATATCCGCCACTGTATATTTGGAATATATATTTGCTAAACGATCACTATTTTTTCCCATCTACTTTTAATGCGCTTAATAAACATGTTGAAACATGTTGAAAGTATTTAGATTATTAAATGTCATGCAACAGAAAATCTTGCAACAATTGAAAAACGCATCAAGGAACGTTAACTAGCTGCATTTGTTTTGACGAACGTAGCCAATGATATATGCGATTTTACAATTTATTTGAAATGTAAGGCCTTGTGACTGATTTAACAAACAAGATTAGGCCTTTCACTTCTAAGACAATTTTTTAGAACTACGACTATTTATATTCTCTCCTCTACCGCTCCCACAAGTAACGCAACTGACAGCACTCGGTCTCAGAGCCGTTGACGTTATAATATTAGGTGGGTGCAAAAGTTTATGAAATTTGGCATAATCGTTTTATTAATCAATTATGTAATCACCGAAATTTTCTATAATATCTTCTAAACGTTCTGGTGGCATATGAATATTTCGACGACCTCGGTTTCGCGTTGCAGAGGAAAGAAAGATGGTTTTCGATGGCTTCTAAAAATGCAAATTTTTTCCAAGTCAAATCTTTTATGATGGTCAAGTGATGTAATAATAAGTAATAATAAGTGATAATGTGTTGATGCCATATCAGGAGAATATATTCATAATATTGAAGCGAGAAAATAGATCAAATATATTTGAATAATAAGCAGAACATTGTTACTACTCTTACAGACAAGTTACTAATATATAAAATTGCTTATATCTCAGAAACGAATGAGTTT
>NW_014559962.1:0-2945 GCF_001313825.1 Dinoponera quadriceps
TGTCACCTAATTTTTTTCCACTATAAAATTTAACACTATTTATATTTGTAATCCTATTAGTTTTACAGTTCCAACGAATTCGCATAGGGCTATTATATAATTTAGAAAAAAAATGCAGTTGGTTTTTATATTCCACCGAATTCGCATAGGGCTATTGTATAATTTAGTAGAAAAATGCAGTTGGTTTGCATCCATGAATATAAGTTTTAATTGTACACACTTAACACAGGGTTCGCAACAACAAAATGGTACATTAAAAACAAAATGGTACATCGTTTGCGTGCTGCTTTTTCCCAAGTATGTTGTATTTGTGTAAACGAACAATCAAACCGGATTCCCGCCATTATTGTTGAATATATCCCCGTTATAGGTGGAAACTGGTACCGTTGTTTCGCAGTTCAGAGAGGTCGTGCGCACGAATACGGCGAATGAGGCGTGTCGACCCGCATAAAATCAGAGACGCGCATAANCATGGCTTGGTAGTCTTAACGCGACAAGCGTCTAAAAATACTCTTTTGATACGGTAATTCGCAAAATTGTCAATTTCATTGGGAAATAAATTAAGTGGCATATGAGTCGTGAGGCGCGCCAGCTCGCGCCGATTAATCGTTCAAAACAGTAGAAACCCCCGCGAATCGCTATTGTGCGCGAGTCTTATTGTCAAGAATTCATTATTTGAACATACGATACTCGCCCCTTTACTCGTCCGCAATGAATTGGAATTTTCACACACACACTTACGCTGAGAAAAAAGGTGTAAAAAAAATATATATTTGGTGAAAGCTAATAAGATATTTACTTATGCTAATATCTAATATATAATTTTTAACATTAAAAAATTTTTTTAAATGGTAAAATATATATTTTCTCAAATCTGTTCTTTTACACAAAAAAAATTGTTTACTAGATGACGTTATCTCCGGTGGGCGCTGAGTCGCTCAGAGACTAAGTCCGGACAAGGCGTGTTGCTTTCGACAACGTAATTTCCGGCCGAGGTGTTTCCTGACGACCCGGACAACCGACAATGTGGGTCGACGGGAAACATCCGGGGAAACATCACCGTCGAGTGCCGCCTCGCCGATGAGAGCGGTTCCGCTGCGGAATAGCGAAAACTCGGACGACGTTACCTCCGGCAGGCGCTGATTAGCTCAGAGACAAAGTCCGAACGCTGCGTGTTGCTTTCACAACGTTACCTCCGGCCGAGAGGTTTCCTGACGACCCGGACAACCGACAACGTGGGTCTACGGGGAACTTACGGGGAAACTTCCCCGTCGAGTGCCGCCCCGCTGCGACCTGCGTTTCCGCTGCGGAATCGCGAAAACCCGCACGACGTTACCTCCGCCGGGCGCTGAGTCGCTCAGAGAGTAAGTCCGAACGCGGCGTGTTGCTTTCGACGTCGTTACCTGTTGCCGAGGGGTTTCCTGATTACCCGGACAACCGTGCACGTGGATCGAAGGGGAAAGTCGGGCTAAATTTTTCCGTCGAGTGCCGCATTGCCGATGCCTGCTTTTCCGCTGCAGAATCGCGAAAACTGGGACGACGTTAACTTCGGCGGGCGCTGAGTCGCTCAGAGACTAAGTCCGAACGCGGCGTGTTTCTTTCGAAGACGTTACCTGCGGCTGAAGAGTTTCCTGACGACCCAGACAACCGACCACGTGGGTCGACAAGGAACCTCTGGGGAAACTTCCCCGTGGAATGCCGCCCCGCTGCGGACTGCGGTTCCGCTGCGGAATCGCGAAAACCCGGACGATGTTACATCCAATGGGCGCTGAGTCGCTCAGAGATCAAGTCCGAACGCGGCGGCGTGTAGCTTTCGACGACATTACCTTCGGCAGAGCGGTTTCCTGACGACCAGCAAAACCAATAACGTTGGTCGACGGGGAACCTCTGGGGAAACTTCCCCGTCGAGTGCCGCAACGCTGCGGCCTGCTATTCCGATGCGGAATAGCGAAAACCCGGAGGACGTTAACATCGGCGGGCGCTGAGTCGCAAAGAGACTAAATCCGAACTTGGGGTGTTGTTTTCGGCGACGTAACCTCCGGCCGAGGGGTTTCCTGACGACCCGGACAACCGACAACGTAGGTCGACGGGAAACCTCCGGGGATACATCCACGTCGAGTGCCGCCCCGCTGCGGCCTGCGGTTCTTCTGCGGAATAGCGAAAACACACACTACGTTACCTCCGGCAGGCGCTGTGTCGCTCAGAGACTAAGTCTGTACGCGGCGTGTTGCTTTCGACATCGTTACCTCCGGCCGAGGGGTTTGCGAACGATTAGGACAACAGACACCGTGGGTCAACGGGGAACCTCCGGGGAAACATCCACGTCGAGTGCCGCCTTGCTGCGGCCTGCGGTTCCGCTTCGGAATCGCGAATACCGGGACGACGTTACCTCCGGCGGGCGCTTAGTCGCGCAGAGACTAATACCGAACGCGGGGTGTTGCTTTCGACGACGTAACCTTCGCCCGAGTGGTTTCCTGACGACCCGGACAAACGACCACGTGAGTCGAAGGGGATCCACCGGGGAACCTTCTCTGTCGAGAGCTGCCCCGTTGCGGCCTGCGGTTCCACTACGGAATCGCGAAAACCGGAACCACGTTACCTCCAGCGGGCGCTGTGTCGCTCAGAGACTAAGTCCGAATGCGGCGTGTTGCTTTCGGCTACGTTGCATAGGGCCGAGGGGTTTCCTGACGACCCGTACAAGCGACGACGTGGGTCGAAGGGGAACATCCGAAGAAACATCCCCGCCCGAGTATCGCCGCGCTGCGGCCTGCGGTTCCGCTGCGGAATAGCGAAAACCCGGATGACGTTACCTTTAGCGGCGCTGAGTCGCTCAGGGACATAATCCGAACGCGGCGAGTTGCTCTCGACGACGTTACAACCGGACGAGGTGTTTCCTGACGACCCGGAAAACCGCCCACGTGGGTCGACGGGGAACCTCCGGGAAA
>NW_014559962.1:3124-3700 GCF_001313825.1 Dinoponera quadriceps
ATTCGGCAGAAGAGTTTCCTGCCGACCCGGACAATAGACCACGTGGGTCGACGGGGAAACTCCGGGAAACTTCCCCGTCAAATGCCGCCCCGCTGTGGCCTCCGGTTCCGCTGCGGAATCGCGAAAACCGGTACGACGTTACCTCCGGCGGCAGTGGGTCGCCCAGGGACTTAGACTTAACGCGGCCTGTTGCTTTCCACTACGTTATCCTCGGCCGAGGGCATTCCTGACGACCTGGACAATCGACCACATGGGTCGACAGGGAACATCCGGGGAAACTTCCCCGTCGAGTGCCGCCCCGCTGCGGCCTGTGGTTCCTCTGCGGAATCGTAAAAACCCGGACGACGTTACCTCCGGCGGGCGCTGATTCGCTCAGAGACTAGGTCCGAACGCGGCGAGTTGCCCTCGAAGACGTTACCCCCGGCCGTGGGGTTTTTTGACGACCCGGACAACCGACCACGTGGGTCGACGGGGAACCACCGGGAAAACATCCCCGTCGAGTGCCATCTCGCTGCGGTCTGCAGTTCCGTTGCGAAATCGCTAAACGCGGGACGACGTTTCTACCGGCGGTCGCTG
>NW_014559963.1:0-990 GCF_001313825.1 Dinoponera quadriceps
CCTGCGCCGTTCACCTTGGAGGACGAGGAGCTCCAAGCAAGCTGTGGTATGGGAATTGCCGCGTACGAGGGACGCGGAAGCACAGACGACAATTGAGGGATTGGCCAGGGGAGACGCCCCAAAGTATAGCCGGGGAACGCAGACGGAGGATTCCGCCAGGCCTCCTCCGGATACCGAATCATCCAGGACAAGCCGGGGCGGCTACGCCGGCGGAGCCACACCGCCGAGGGCCGAGGAGAGCCGAGCCGTCCACCGCCCGACACCAACCCGGGACGCCGACCGGTGTTGGGATTGCGCCGCCCGAGATCACTTATATTCGCAGTGCCCACGGCCCCGGAAGCGCGATTTCTTTATGGGTGCTGGTGCATAGGGGTCACCCTGAGGGAATGCCTGGGGTGCGGTGAAGCGTGGGTGGACCTGGGACTGTGTCACCCGAGGTGGGAACACCTGGAAAAAGACCGGGCAAATCCGAGACGGCAGGACCCAGAGAAAAACGTTCACTTTTTTTTTTGTTTTATGTTGTCGCTTAGTTGCGATTTTGCGTTCTGATTGTTCTTTTTTTCTTTTGTTGTGGTATACTCCCGTTGTGGCTGTGATAGGGAACCGAGATTGGGAGAGTACCGATCGGTCCCAGAGAAAAACTGTTATCGCGGCTATCGGAAGAGGTGGAATAAATATGTAAATGGAAATAGCAGTGCTGGTCTAACCCTTCCTTGCGGGTAGCACGGTGGAAGCGACTGGCGACTGTAGGGACCGAGATGAAAATAGACCGAGCTTGCGACTGTCGGATTGACGGCTGTCTGGTTTCTCATCCGCAACCCGACCTTCGCGGTCCTCCCCAGGGAGAGGGGATGTGATGATGCAAAATATTGCCCGTCACTCAGGTGGTGGCCTGACCGAGGGGAAGCCGGGGACCCGCGCCTTGTCGCGGAAAGAGAGCGGGCGAATGCAGATTTTTGGTCCTGTGCGCCGTTTGCGCATAGGACGGAT
>NW_014559964.1:0-2161 GCF_001313825.1 Dinoponera quadriceps
GAAGGGTGTAATCTATTTTGAGCTGCTAAAACCTGGTGAAACCGTTAACTCTGATTGTTACCAACAGCAAATGATCGATTTAAATCGCGTGAAAAACGATCGGAATATGGGAAAAGGCAATACAAAGTCATTTTGCTCCATGATAATGCCACATCACACACAGCAAAACGGGTCAGGGAAACGATCGAGGCGTTCAGTTGGGAAATACTAACGCATGCGGCTTATTCTCCAGACTTGGCGCCGTTCGATTATCATCTATTCGCATCAATGGGACACGCTCTCGCTGAACAACGCTTCAATTCGTATGAAAATGTACGAAAATGGCTCGATAGCTGGTTCGCTTCAAAAGAAGAAATGTTTTTTTGGCGTGGAATTCATAAACTGCCGGAGAGGTGGGAAAAATGTATAAATAGCAATGGACATTGTCTTGAATAAAATATTTTTTATCATTATCAAACAACAGTCGTGTAATTTTTACAAAGAAATTTCGATTTCATACTTCTACACCTGGTATAGAGTTTCAGCAATTAGTTCATTCGAAATCCATAGTATTCATTGCAGATTTATTTCGTAAATATATATTTTGCGAAAATATTTAATCTACATTTATTGGGTATTAAAAATATGTTGCAGTTGTTAAAAACTTCAGCAGGTTATATATCTGTTTTACTTGCCAATCAAAATTGACTGTGATATTATATGTATAAGCTAACACTCAGTCAATTCTTTACTAACTAGACTATATATAATGGAACGGTACAATTGAATTTATAATATTTATTTATTGTAATGGAACGAAAATATAGGTGAGGATATTACAAAGTATATTTATATAAAAAAGACAATGAAAAAAAATAATTGGGTCATTAACGAATTGCAGTTCATGCATCATATGGAAGTGATGCTTTAGCAGATTGCGGTAGTGAAGTGTGTGGTCCGCTAATGTGTGTTGCAGTAAATGATATGCAAGGTATGGTCTTTTTAACAGCTAACAAAAAATTCTTTAATTCATGTTACCATTAATACATATATACATACATATATATATATATATATATATATAAATACATATATTTTGGCTTTCACGCCGAGTACCGGCAGATGTGTAAGCGTGGTCATGATCGGCGGTCGTTCCGTCAATAATGGCGGCCTCGTAGGTTTGCGTTAATGAAAGTGAGCTGCTCGGCATCGGTGGAGTAGGTTTGAAGCTCGGCGTCTGTGAAGACGTGCTGCCAGCTAGGGAGTTGTGACGGTGTCGGAAAACGTGTGTCCGGTGCCTTGTGTGTGAGAGCATGCCGGAAGCTCGGTGTTAGCGAAGGAGCTCGGTGCTGGCGAAGGCGTATTGAAGCTTGCTGTTGTCGAGGATGCGCTAGAGGTCGGCGTTGGCAAAAGCGCATTGGAGTTCGGCAATGACGCGCTGGAGGCTCTGCGTCGGTAAAAGCGCACTGAAAGTTTGACATCGGTGAGGGCGGGTTGGAACTTGACATTCGGCGAAGTTGTACCTAGAGCTGGGACTTTGCGTTGGTGAACTTGCAAGCTCGGCGTCGGGACGACACGTGTGCAGCTTAGCGTTGGCATCGACGAAGATACTCTGAAAACAAGGCGTTGTCGACAGCTTCTTTGGGGCTCGGCGTCATCGACGGCAGCACTCGAGCTCAACGTCGTCAGTGGCGGTCTCGGGCCCCTGAAATAATTCTTCGGTCTTGCGGTTGTTCTTAAAATATTCCGAAGTAGTGATGAACAATATTTTCATATCTGTTATTTAGTAACTATTATCAAATCGTATAACTGTTATAATGTTGTCTGTTATAACTATTAACAGCTTACACTAAATAACAGTTATTGAATTATTTAATTTACCTATGACATAGTTTCTAACTTTTTCATGAACTATTCAATAATTTTTTATTTCCGCAGGAATTTTAGGAAATTGGTCTGTTTCTTGCAGCTGCACTGCTGAACTGGTGCAATAAATATGAATGAAATATGGATAGGGACTCTATTGATCATAATACGATTTTTTTCTTCTAATAATACCATACCTGTGTAAGCATAGGTGACCTCTCTCATAATACGATTAGATACAACCAATCAAATTATTTGGTTGGTTACACCAGGTGTAGAAGTTTGAAACCGGAAATTTTTTGTAAAAATTACACGT
>NW_014559965.1:0-847 GCF_001313825.1 Dinoponera quadriceps
CGTCAAACGGCGGAATTCGAATGGGGGGCAATTGCGCGAGAGAGACCGCGGACAGAGTCGACCGATTCTGTGAATTATTTAACGATTCGTTATGTGGACTCACGGGAGGCTCCAATTCTTCTAGGACCTCGGACATGTGGTCCAACGATGTTTGGTAGACGTCCTCAGTTAAATCGAACCGGTTCTCCTTGACATAGTCTACCGATGATTGAGAAGCCGCCGGGATCGCCTTGATGAGGATTGAGTGGCCAAGTTGGAAGCGCTGCCATAGATCCCGCAGAGAAGAGATGCGCGACCGTACTTTCGACGGCGTCACGTTGCTTCGTCCCGGTTTTTTGAAATTCTCTAGCGAGCGTTCGATTGAGCGTTGGAGTTGGTGTTGTTGCGTCNCGTCTGAAGGAAGCAATCGCCCAGAAGCAAGCCAGGCGACTAAAAATGTGAATAGTATTTATGGTCCTTGTTTGTGAGCGAATGCACTAGCTTCTCTCGTGCAATGCTCCGCTGGATCTGCCCAGCGCAGGGCACGGAATGCAAGGAAGGATCGGTGTGGTGGTTGAAATTCTTGAAATCGAGCTGCGGTTGTGCAATGATTTATTCTTCTGTCGCGATAGAATGGCGATCTGTTTTTTACAATAAGAGGCGTGCTGCAGTTCTTCTTTGTCGTGTGCTACGCACAACCGCGGTTACATGACGCAACACGATTCCAGTCGACGATCACACCGTTCAAGAATTACAATTATGAAGAAGTGACGAGGCCGCGAAAGATGTCTCGTAACGAGATAAAGAAAACTTGAGATAGATGTCTCGCACGGACGAACGATCCGTAGCGAGCCGAGATACGCGAACT
>NW_014559966.1:0-1044 GCF_001313825.1 Dinoponera quadriceps
ACTTATTGAACCGCCCTCGTATACCGCCTCTGTCGCAAACGAGTTAAATCCCATTTCTTGTGATAACAATTACGTAGGGTCTGCCGACGACCATGTCGAACATGACGAAACATCAAATATTTTAATAACAGCTCTCAACAAGTTAATTAAATTTTGAATAAATGTAAAAATATTTGAATATTGAAATTGTTATTAATTATCGCCTGTCCAACGCCACTTTTCCATTATTTACCTATTCAACAAACGGCAAGTGCTTTCAACATTCCCGGATTATTGCCGGTTAATGCAGGTAGGCTCAAAACTAAAAGGAGAGCAGCGCGTTCTCGTTCCCGAGAGCCCAAGGACGTGACATAATAAAAATTAGTGGCAGCGGTGGGATAGGTTTCCGCAGATGATAGGTTTCCACCCCGTTAAATAGTCCCCCGATAGACAGGCTCTAAAGCATTGAAATTTTTAATTTTTTTGGCACAACACATTGATTGATATTCGCATGAAAATTGTATTATAAAAATTATTTTACCTGTAAATTTTGTGAATCTCGCAAATTACCAAATTATCCTACAACACATATTTTCTTTTGTCATACACATAAAGACATGGCGCACTTTATACGGGCAAGAACCTCCTCCAGAAATCCCTCAGAAGTCGCATCCGATACCGCGTCAGAATTTGATGAAAGCACTAAAGCTTCTTATACGGTAAAAGACACTTAAATTATAATGGAACAAATTGTTGCAGAAAAACGTTTATATCAAAACCAGTCATAAGCAATTCAAGCACAACAATTAGAATTAGAGAAGCAACAAGAAGAATTTGAAAAGAGTAATATCACCACAGTCGATATGCAAGATATATCAGGTTCTATTCGCAATTAATTACAATTAGTAACCTCCCTACAACAAGAAAAGTGCTCCTTAAGGCAAGAAATGCATATATTCAAAGAAAATCAAAATGTTCAATTTACAGCAGACTCCAACGTATGAGGTCTGTTCAAGAAGTATCGAGAATTTTGTGTTTTTTCAAAAATTATTTATTTATTCATGA
>NW_014559967.1:0-377 GCF_001313825.1 Dinoponera quadriceps
TAAGGATTTGTTTTCTAATACATATAAGTAAATATATTTGCACGAATGCAATTTGTGCGAATATGGCCAAGACTAACATTCAAATATAATAGAAAGGCATCTGCAAAAGCGCGAACCACGACCCTGACTCGTGCTGTTTATGTTTGGCCCGATCTACATACCACGAGCTTGACGCATGTTGTTTGCCCGTTTGGCCCGATCTACACATAATGACCCTGACTCGTGTTTCTTATGTTTGACCCGAATTCCTCATCACGAGTGTTACACAATATTATAGGTTAATGGGTTAATGCTGATTAGCTTTAATATGTCATTATATCCTTATAAAAGATTGCCCACATAAGACACAGAACGTATACGATGCTTGATGTCCGTTG
>NW_014559967.1:387-643 GCF_001313825.1 Dinoponera quadriceps
ACAGTTATTATGGAAAAGCTGTACGTTCATTTGAATATCACGCAATCCTTGCGAATGCGATCTGCGTTCTGTGTCTTATGCAGACTGGACTTTACTATATCGAATTTAGCTTACAAATCCGACCGTATATCAGAATAACTGTTAATGTAAATCTGTTAACGTTTTTCTCTGGCAGAGATTGTACCTTAACCTACTGAGTTCCCTAACGTTCGCAACGATTGTGGGCTTGGGCCAAATCAATATCCAATTATATTAG
>NW_014559967.1:834-1831 GCF_001313825.1 Dinoponera quadriceps
TTCAGTTTATCTTTGACAGCTGTTTTGCTTGGACGTGTTTTGGCTCGTCTCCGATTTTTGCTTATTTCAAAAAATGGATCAAAGAATCTGTATCAAATTTTGTGTAATAAAAAAATTAAGTGCGCGGACGCATTCCGAATGTTGACTGTGACATATGGTGAAGCTACCTTGGACCGAAGCAACGTTTATCGGTAGTACAAAATGTTCTCAGAAGGCCGAGAAGATGTGATCGACGAAGAGCGTGCCGGACGCCCAAGCACGTCAACAACAGAAGAAAACATTGATTAAGTGAAAAAAATAGTATTGGCCAATCGTCGAATCACCGTTAGAGAAGTTGCTAAGGACCTAAACATATCGATTTGCTCGTGCCATTCAATTTTTTTTAATGATTTGGGCATGAGACGGGTCGCCGATAACGCCCCTGCTCACACATCGTTGCTTGTGCGCGAATTTTTGGCCAAAAACAACACACTAATGATGCCGCAGCCGCCGTATTCCCCATACCTGGCCCCCTGTGACTTTTTTCTGTTCCCGAAACTGAAGAGGCACATGAAAGGACGACGCCACGCTACGATTGAGGAGATAAAGACAGCATCGAAGGAGGAGCTCAACAAGATCACAAAAAAAGATTTTTTGAAGTGCTTCGAGGATTTGAAAAATTGTTGGCACAAGTGTGTAATATCTGATGGGGATTACTTTGAAGGAGACAAAATAGATATTCATGAATAAATAAATAATTTTTGAAAAAACATAAAATTCGTGATACTTTTTGAACAGACCTGGTATATGTGTGTGTGTGTATGTGTGTGTGTGGGTGCATGGTAATTATGTAGTATACGGACTTTTCCGAACTTTAATATATATATATATATATATATATATATTAGGTGTACAACATTGCTCTCGCAGTTTTTTTTTAATTTGAGGCTTTATTATAAAAAAATGGAAATAATGTTATGACTCAAAGTATTGTCCATCACTGGCCACTACTTTCTCC
>NW_014559968.1:0-1015 GCF_001313825.1 Dinoponera quadriceps
GCTCCCGGTGGAGACGGCGAACACACCGTCCCGAAATGGATGTTATTGTTAATCCGGTTCCCGCGACTTCCACGGGAGAGACCGCGTACGCACGACCTCGGACTTTCCGGATGATAGGATGTCGATTTGGTTGCGAACTCACAGCAGCGACGGCGTACGCACCATCGCGGTCTCTCGACCTGGGGATGGGATCCGGGGCAGCTTCTGATCTTCCGATCTCGGCTGACTCCGGCGGAGTCTGGTCCCGATATCANGAAATGGATGTTATTGTTAATCCGGTTCCCGCGACTTCCACGGGAGAGACCGCGTACGCACGACCTCGGACTTTCCGGATGATAGGATGTCGATTTGGTTGCGAACTCACAGCAGCGACGGCGTACGCACCATCGCGGTCTCTCGACCTGGGGATGGGATCCGGGGCAGCTTCTGATCTTCCGATCTCGGGTGACTCCGGCGGAGTCTGGTCTCGATGGTACGGCGGAGCGGTCTTTTATATCGCTAAGCCGCGGTTTTTCCGACACGTGCTTAACAACGACAACAAATGTTGTTGCCTACATGAGCACGTGTCGGTTGCGTGCTCCGCGTGTGGATTTGTTTATTGGCGCTAAGCGCCGTTTCGCGGCCGACGGATGGTCGGTCGGCGGTGTTCGCCGGGGAGGGGGGAGGTGTGCATCGTTATAAATTAATTAAAAATAATAACAAATAAAAATTAAAAAAAAATAGATATTGTTGCCGAAATTTCCAAAAAATCGTCGAAAATGACAATTCCTGTTATATGATTCACCAGGTGTATACCAGGTGTCACACAAAGTAGATGTTCCGACTATTTTTTTAGGAAAAATGGCAGCATGGAAAATTTGGTTATAGATTTTTTGAATTCCTCAAGTCCTAATTACTCTAAAATGACATTTGTATTTCATGGATTTCAATACTTTTGCAGCCCGGCTCAAAATAAATTAAACTTCTGTTTTTGCTGTTCTTGGTATTTAAATAAGTTGTCTTGAACATTCATTTG
>NW_014559969.1:0-340 GCF_001313825.1 Dinoponera quadriceps
AAACTTGAGAGTTTGCGTGCAATACACGAAATAACGTAAATGTCGAATGTATCTTGCATTTTATACGTTAAATTGTGAACGGATGCAAACTGGCGAGTGTGATTGAAATATTCTGCTTTATTACGTTATTTCCATGCGGCAGCCTCGCAGATTTCAGGCGGCCAGCGTTTCTTTCGTAACTACATCAGAAATCGTGAACTAATTCAAATTCACTTTTCGGCTTGAAACTTTTCGACTAAATGCACTAGTTCCAAGGGAAATGTATAAGAAATCCATCAGCAGAAGATACTTGCGAGTTTGCGTGCAATACACGAAATAACGTAAATGTCGAATGAATCTT
>NW_014559970.1:0-572 GCF_001313825.1 Dinoponera quadriceps
GCTGCGATGGGAATGTCTTAAACGACGAGGACGACGCTGCCGCCGCCCAACACCATCGTCGTCGTCGGTGGCATCGGCGACGTTGCGACGCACCCAGGATAGGTATTGGAAAATGTCTTGTGTGGTGTCCCCAACGGTACTATACGTCATTTGAGACAATCTGCCGTAGAGAGGTTTCCTCATCCGTTACCTTCGATCCTGATTAGTTTTCAGCCTCTCACGAGTATCGTCGTTGATTTACGTCGGTGCAAGGCTTTGAGCAGAACGGCCGGGACTATCGACGGCAGGGTAGATCGCGTCCCGGCCGCCATAGTCAATGAATTATGGCCGTTGTGGAGACACGTNTCGAGCGTGTATATTGAATGGACCAGGCGCAAGCCGTCGTAAAGCTGGATCGTAATTCGTAAGAGCTGGATATGGTAGTTCATGCGCGTAAAGATCCCTCGTGGATTACCGTCCTCGGGTGTATTAAAATTCGAGCTCCTCTTGATTGCCATACCGCTGATACGCTGATGCGCACCGGATCTTCTTAATAGAGGATTATTGGTTTATCTCAGCGTGCTTTTCGGTGT
>NW_014559971.1:0-1286 GCF_001313825.1 Dinoponera quadriceps
ACCTAACCTATTTGTAAACATACGCCGGTTAATAACAGAGTATTGTGCGTACTGCAAATATGGAAGAAAAGAACTTCCATTTTCGCCATATTTTACTTTTTTATTTCAAAAAAAGCAAACGAGCTGCGGAAGCTCATAAGAAGATTTGTAATGTGTATTGGGACAATGCTTTAACAGAACGTGTGTGTCAAAAATGGTTTGCCAAATTCCGTTCTGCAGATTTTGATGTTAGTGACGTGTCCCGTTCTGGTCGTCCAGCAGAGATTGATTTAGCTGTAATAAAGAATACCGTCGACAAAAATCCATTGTAAACAGTACGAGAGATTGCTACGGCACTTAATATATCCCACACAAGTGTAGAAAACCATTTGCGTCAGTTGGGATACGTTTCCCGCATAAATGTTTGGGTGCCGCACGAATTGACCGAAGCCAACTTAACCACTCGCATTTCTATTTGCGACGCGCAGCTGAAACGCCAAGAAAATGATTCATTTTTGAAGCGGTTGGTTACGGGATATGAAAAGTGGATCATCTACGATAACGTAGTACGTAAAATATCATGAGGAAACAGCAGTGAACTACCACAAATAACCTCGACAGCAGGATTGCACCCGATGAAAATTATGCTCTCAGTGTGGTGAGATTATAAAGTTATCATTTATTATGAGCTCTTACCATCAGGCAAGACGATCGATTAAACTGTATATTGCTCCCAATTAACGAAATTGAATCAAGCAATACGTTCGAAACGTCCAGAATTGGCAAATCAAAAAGGAGTCGTCTTCCACCACGACAATGCCAGACCCCATATTTTATTAACTACTCGGAACAAATTGTTAAGGCTTTGCTGGGATGTTTTGCATCACCCTCCTTATTCACCGGCACCCTCTAATTATCATTTGTTCCGGTCGCTGCAAAATTCTCTGAACGGGAAAAACTTTGCTAATAATGAAGCTGTTAAAACGCAACTGGATCAGTTTTTTGCCGGTAAACCTCAGACTTTTTATGAATGTGGGATTATTAAATTGGTAAAATGATGGCAAGAAGTCATAGAAAAGAATGGTCAATACATTATTGATTAGTATATATTTTCTATATTAAATAAATTGTATTTTATACCAGTCAAAAAAACCGAACGAAATTATTTGCCAACCCAATATATACGAGGGCGGTTCAATAAGTACCCGTGTTAGACGACAGAAGGCGTTCCTGAGGGAAGTTGGTGTTATCATCGTGTGCTGTCATCTATCAAACGACGGCAAAACAAATTGCAGACTGATTGATAG
>NW_014559971.1:1496-1747 GCF_001313825.1 Dinoponera quadriceps
ACCAGGACGCCCGGCAGACGTGGTTACCGAAGAAATCATTCAAAAAGTCCACGACATGATTCTCGCTGATCGACGAACGAAAGTGCGCGAAGTAGCAAAGGCTGTAGGTGTGTCGACCGGAACAACAATTAATATTTTACATAATAAGTTGGCGATGAATAAATTGTCGGCTCGATGGGTGCCGCGATTGCTCATGGTGGAAAGCACATTCATCCGGAGTTGTCGCCGCCAAACTGCATAAATTGCGTTAT
>NW_014559972.1:0-1914 GCF_001313825.1 Dinoponera quadriceps
AAAACGCGTACGCAATGAATGTTTTAGTCCTTCGAGTCGCGCAATTCGGACGATCAACTATTGTTGAACACCGATCGATAATCTCGGTCGTTTCGCTCGACTATGTCCTTCCAACGACTCGAGGCATTCATCACATCGTTCCTCCCACACGTTATACTCGTTTCGTAAACTCAATCGAACGGATTGATCCCACAGTTCACGTTCAGTTCGCACGAGTTCTTCTATTTTTTAGAATCTTCTAAAAAACTTCTAAAATCTTCTAAAATCTTCTAAAATATTCTAAAACACTTATGACACAACTTTTCTCATTATTTAAATCTTTTTTTCACCGATCTCTGTGCAGTACCTTCGCTTGAACAACCTACCATAATCTTTCGCTTTTTAATATACCAACATTGACTGGCACAAACTGACTGTGCGTTCCTGCTTTATAGGGGAGGTGATAGACTCTGAGGATATCGCCGACCCATCCGGGAAAAAGCTTATCTTACATCTTCTGATAATGAATCCATCAGCGCTTGAAGATTTTTGACAGCAGTTTCGATAAAAAAGGTTTTATCGGCCTTCTTCGTAACAAACCTATGCATATCTTACATCCTCTGATAACGAATCCATCAGCCCTTGAAGGTTTTCGACAGCAGTTTCGATAAAAAAGGTTTTCGACAGCAGTTTCGATAAAAAAGGTTTTATCAGCCTTCTTCGTAACGAACTTATGCATATCTTACATCCTCTGATAACGAATCCATCAGCGCTTAACGTGTACGCAACATGTAGCGTTGTCGAAAAAATAATAATAACCTTTAAAAATTGATTCTTTCAAATAAGTATAAATATCGTGTGTTCTTATACCGCACATCATTTTTTTTGTCTTCTACGCTATGATGATTGGTGCTATTTCAGTAATGTGTGAATGCTTACTTGATCGGCTACAACACCCTGTTAGAGATTTATTATTAAGTTTTCTAGAGAAATCTATTGGTATGTGCGTTGCAAAGGTTGACATCCGTGAAGAATAAAAAAGGGAGGGGAAAATAAACTTCGTGGGGAACTCTCTATATATTTTTTTCGAGGAGCTCATGCATTCCATCAGTTGCTTCGTGACGACAAGACTCGACGGTAGTTTTTTACGTATAGTTCGAGATGTATACCATTGGTGCGGAAGTTAAGACCAAACGTGCAAATTATTACTTGCCTATTGAACAGGATTCACAACGCAAGAAAATAAAGTGTTGTAATGAAAGGTTAGTATTATTCTCAATTTATATGCAATATAATCTCTCTCTCTTTCTGAGATTTGAATATTTAACAAAAAACTTCTCTTAAATTTTTCTTTACAGCGTTTCTACTGAAAAACCACGTATTCCTGCTCGTATCTTAGGGAGGAGATACATGCTAACAACTACATCGTATAAATGCTTAGAAATTGGAATCAGTGTAGCACCTGCATCCTACGTGGAACTTGTTCTTGGTGATAATCGAGGCAATCATTTGATATTACCAAATGAAATCTGGAAGAAGATTATACATAGACGTGCACACATCGAGCGATATGTGGAGTCATCTCATTCCTCGCCATTATGGATTCGAGATTTGTCGGTGGAATGTCGCATGATGCATGGTGATACCATTATAAAGCTTACATTGTTCAACAAGTTACTGTATTTAAAATCAGAAACATTGAATAACTTATTCAATCTTGAGCAGTGTATTGATCATATGTACTCATGGCTATACGAAAATACACATATTGTTAATGCAAAGTTCCACAAATTTGTAAGCATTTTGCAATAAAATGATATTATTCGTGAATGGTACGAGTCCAAAACTACTGGCTGGTCTTACGCCGCTACAGTAATACGCGAAATTGGCGATTTCGACAGCGAGTCTCTCGTCGACTGTGAGCTATTGGCGTGC
>NW_014559973.1:0-276 GCF_001313825.1 Dinoponera quadriceps
CGCGAGGGTATACCGACTGCCGGAGGAGGGGGGTGCGCGATGGTATACCTACTGTCGGAGGAGGAGGGGGTACCGACCGCTGAAGGGGGCTCTATTCGGCCGGTAAAAAAAAAAACAGCGCCTACCGACCGCTGCTATTTGGTCGGTAAAAAAATAAAAACAGCGCCAACTGCGCTAACTGCGCCAACTGGTTTTTGCTACTCGGCCGGTAAAACAGATCCAACTGCGCCAACTGGTCTCCCTACTCGGCCGGTAAAACAGATCCAATTGCGCCAG
>NW_014559973.1:453-2768 GCF_001313825.1 Dinoponera quadriceps
GCTAACTGCGCCAACTGGTTTTTGCTACTCGGCCGGTAAAACAGATCCAACTGCGCCAACTGGATTTGCTACTCGGTCGGTAAAACAGATCCAATTGCGCCAGAACCGGCCTTATCCCTCTACTGTCTGGTTTCTGGGTAAGGAGGTCGGTCTTATTTTGTCGGCCTGTGTAATTTTAGAATACGGAATTTTCGATAAAATATTAACGGATCAAGGAACGAACCTCCTAAGCAATGTGTTTAAAAACACTTGTAAACTATTAAGAATACAAAAAATATAAACAACCGCGTACCATCCGCAAAGTAATGGCGTACTAGAACGCTCGCATAGAACATTGGCGGAATACTTAAGACACTACATTAATAACGAACAAACAGACTGGGACGAATGGATGCCATATGCAATTTTTACATATAACACGGCCCCATACGAGTACAGGCTATACACCATTCAAACTATTATACGGTCATGAAGCGACATTACCCTCTGCCGTATATCTAAAACTCGAACCCGTTTACACTTTCGATGACTATGCACAAGAGCTCAAACAAAGATTACAAACGACAAATCAGCTAGCAAGGGAACATATTAAAGAAGAAAGAATAAAAAACAAACGATACTACGACCAAAAAATGAAAGGGGTCCATTACGAAATAGGCGATAAAGTTTTATTATATGATGAAACTATATGCCGAGGAAGATCGAAGAAACTCGACGCTATGTGGATAGGGCCGTATGAAATAATAAAAAAAAACCCTGATGTTAATTATATAATAAAAAGAGGCCGAAAAACCCTAACCACGCACGCAAATCGCCTAAAACATTACATTAATAACTAATCAATACAAGAAAAAGCAAACACACGAGCGAAATACGACTACAGCGAAGAAGAACAAATATCGAAAGAAGGCACAATTCATCTCATATTCTTCCTTCACTATTTAATCGCAGGATGACTATACTCAGTAGCATTATATATACAACGAGCGAGCTCCAGGAAAAGCAACCCTACAAACTTCAAGAATTTCGCAATATACCAGGGCTGTACTTTGATAAACTGGAACAACTTCACTAAGTAGCCGCGACTTGGAAGATGTTATTTAAACCGGACATTGAATCCCTGAACCACCGTTATAACCAAATAAAGGAATATCATCATTAGACAATGCTAACATGCCGCTCCTCGCGCATATGTGTAAACCTGAAAATAGTAGTCAATAAAGTAATTCATTGAAGCAGAAAAACTAACGAAAACAAAAAGAAGCGTCCACGCGTAGCGTCGTTTTTCAGCTGACTGTCCCACACACAAGTCCACACATACAGCTGTATTGATGAACTAGCACTTCCTAACGACCTTTTGGGGAACCATTAGAGCCCTCAGGCCCCGTTGGTACATTAGTGCAGAGGGTAAGAGTCGTAAAAAGGGGACAAAAGGAAGCCCGCCGCGGCAGGTAGAAAATGCGCTCGTCGCCCGCTCCGAATGCTTCGACACTACAGCGGATTGGACTGGGAAAAAATTTTTTTTTCACTATTCAACCAATTGAATAATGTTTTTAGGATCCTAAAGTGTACTTTAACCCCTTAACCTACGATTTACATTCGAAAATTTCGGGCCTTGCATCTACCACAATTATTACATCCCTTACCAAATATTCTACAAATCCCGATCATCTACTACGGGCTATGCCTGTAATATTTACGTTTGTGCCGATCATCTACTACTTGCTATGTCCGTAATATTCACGTTTGGCCCGATCATCTACTACGGGCTATGCACGTAGTTGTAGGTTAAGGGGTTAAGAAAAAAAAAATTTCGATTTTTTGAAAATCCTAGACTGGCCTAACCCCTTAAGTGACTATTGGCCCACCTTGTATATATATATATATATATATATACCAGGTGTATGCATAAGTTTTTTCCGGTTTTTCGGCAAAAAAAAAACACGTAATTTTCAAGGGAAATTAATTTTTTTTTATTCAAAATATTGGCCATCGGCTTCTACACATTTCGCCCATCTTTCAGGTAATTTATGAATACCATGCCAGAAAAACTGCTTGTCTTTTGCGGCAAACCATTTGTCGAGCCATTTTCCAACTTCCTCGAAATTGCTGAAGTGCTGCTCTGCGAGCGCCTGTCCCATTGATGCGAAGAGGTGATAGTCAGATGGCGCCAGGTCTGGGGAGTACGGCGGGTGCGGAAGGATGTCCCATCCAAGCGATTTCAAGGTGTCTTTCACTGGTTTTACTATGTGAGACGGCGCATTGCCGTGTAACAAAATCACTTTGCCATGTCTTCTGGCCCATTCCGGTTGTCT
>NW_014559974.1:0-1667 GCF_001313825.1 Dinoponera quadriceps
TGTGTTTTTTCAAAAATTATATATTTATTCATGAATATCTATTTTGTCTTCTTCAAGTAATCCCCATCAGATATTATACACTTGTAGCAACGTTTTTTTCCAATTCTCGAAGCACTTCAAAAAATCATTTTTTGTTATCTTGTTCAGCTCCTCCTTCGATGCCGTCTTTATCTTCTCATTCGTAGCGTAGCGTCGTCCTTTCATGTGCCTCTTCAATTTCGGGAACAAGAAAAAGTCACAGGGGGCTAGGTCTGTGGAATACGGTGGCTGCGGCATCATTAGTGTGTTGGTTTTGGCCAAAAATTCGCGCACAAGCAACGATGTGTGAACAGGGGCGTTAGCATGATGCAAAAGCCAATTTTTATTCTTCCACAAATCCGGGCATTTCTGGCGGATTACTTTTTGCAAATTGCGCATAACTTTCAGGTAATATTCCCTATTTGACCGTTCTACCCTGTGGCAAGAACTCATGATGCACCACGCCCCTGCAATCGAAAAAAACTGTGAGCAAAACCTTCATATTGGACCGAACTTGGCGCGCTTTTTTCGGCCTTGGCTCGTGCGGCAGCTTCCATTGGGATGATTGAGCTTTATTTTTTTTTCCACGTCATAACCATAAACCCGTGATTCGTCACCAGTTATGATACTCTGGAGCAAATTTGGATCGTCGCGGACAGAGTCCAACAGTTCCCCAACAATGTTAATGCAATGCTGTTTTTGGTCGAAATTGAGCAATTTTGGTACGAATTTCGCGGCGACCCGTCTCATGCCCAAATCATTAGTAAAAATCGAATGGCACGAGCCAATCGATATGTTTAGGTCCTCAGCAACTTCTCTAACGGTGATTCGACGATTGGCCAATACTATTTTCTTCACTTCATCAATGTTTCCGTCTGTTGTTGACGTGCTCGGGTGCCCGGCACACTCTTCGTCGTTTACATCTTCTGGGCCCTCTGAGAACATTTTGTACCACCGATAAACGTTGCTTCGGTCCAAGGTAGCTTCATTATATGCCGCAGTCAACATTCGGAATGCTTCCGCGCACTTTATTTTGTTTTTCACACAAAATTTGATACAGATTCTTTGATCCATTTTTTGGAATAGGCAAAAATCGAAGAAGAGCCAAAACACGTCCAAGCAAAAAACAGATGTCAAAGATAAACTGAATATTTAAAATGACCGAATTTGTCGGCATAAGTGAGGGATATGATTACCAACTAACGCCACAAAAAAATCAAAAATCAAATATACGTAACACGCGGAAATTCAAAATTCGGGATACTTTTTGAACAGACCTCGTATATGTATAATTTAATTAAGGAAACAAATTTAAATAACCAAATCGAAAAACCATAATTTAAACGGTTTACCGATATTTCCATTATACAGAAAACCGAAATCGAAACAGGAATCTTTATTAAATACTTTAGTAGGCCGGAACTAGGACCGGACTGATATTTTTATTTAGTCCGAGTATCTGATACAAGTTGATTGTTTAGAGTTCGGATGTTAGCCGATTTCTTTTGATGACTTGATATTTAACACATCGGCTGATAAGTTCCCGGTCTGACGCAAAGATGGCGTTGCAATCGCTGAATCGATGCTTGTTTTAGTAAAAACTAACCTTTAGACGGTAGTAGAAAAAATTTCATGACGATTCGCCCTGT
>NW_014559975.1:0-1194 GCF_001313825.1 Dinoponera quadriceps
AAAGAAAACTAAATAAAATTAGAAAAATACTTAGAAAAACAGCAATAAAGAGAAGAAGGATAAGTCGTTGTTTTACATCTATCACGAATTAATAACAAAAAATGAAGCAACAAAAAGAGTAAAGTTTAGAAAGATCAAAAAAAAAAGAATAGGTACTTTTAAAAAACATAGAAAAAATCAAAAGCAGGGTGGAAAAAATAACATAAATAAATAGGTAACAAAAAAATATGTAATATTTCAATATGAGAAAAAATAGAAGCCCGAAAGCAAGAATGAACGTTAGGTTTTTAAGGGAAACCGGCAGTAACTTTTGAACGAGCGATGTTAGGGTGGTGGAACTTTGTTAGTTGGATTGCCTGAAGAAAGGGGCGTCGGTCCTTTCACCCCCGATATATTATTAGCAATCGTGCCAGAGTTGAGAGACGTTCTCCATTCCAAAATCTTCCAAAAATACAGCGCATCAACGGGAGGTGGTGGAAGGGTGGGGTGAGTGCAACTGATTGCACTTCCCAGGGGCAGCAACGTCCCCTCAGACACCAACCTTACCTCACCAATGGGTTACAAGATACGAGCGAGAGAACAAAAATTGTGGGGGAGAAAGCTACCAATACTCTTTTCACACTCTAATAATGTATTCCCTGCCTGCCCGACCGATGTCACAAATATCATTTTTCCGAAAACCCGTTAACCAAACTCATCCAGAACTCATCCTGACCTCATTGTGACCTCGTCCCGATCTCATTCTGACCCCACTTTGACCACAGCTGTCTCATGTTATTTTGGGTATGCTCCGAAGTCGGCATGGAACAAGGAAATAAACATATAAATAAATAATATATAGATTAAATAAAATNACCTCAGACACCAACCTTACCTCACCAATGGTTTACAAGATACGGGCGAGAGAACAAAAATTGTGGGGGAGAAAGCTACCAATACTCTTCTCACACTCTAATAATGTATTCCCTGCCTGCCCGACCGATGTCACAAATATCATTTTTCCGAAAACCCGTTAACCAAACTCATCCAGAACTCATCCTGACCTCATTGTGACCTCGTCCCGATCTCATTCTGACCCCACTTTGACCACGGCAGTCTCATGTTATTTTGGGTATGCTCCGAAATCGGCATGGAACAAGGAAATGAACATATAAATAAATAAATATATAGATTAAATAAAATAAATTAAATTAA
>NW_014559976.1:0-305 GCF_001313825.1 Dinoponera quadriceps
CGGTAACTTATCGCCACCCGAAAATTTATCGACACTTGTAACTTACCGACCTCACGAAATTTAACTTACCCATTATTGATCATTCGTTATTGTGTTATCTACTCTCATCGGCGAAAACTGACACATTGAGGTTCTAACATTGAACGCCAGTTTCGCTCTAATATGGACAATTCTAGAGATCCCGGGGGGGAGGGTGCAACCGAAAGAACCCCATGGCGTCCACCACGCGCCCCCACGGCAGGGAGTTAAAGGCGTTGGCGATGTCAAGAGACACCGCCAACGCCACCCCGCCCCTCCCCACCACG
>NW_014559977.1:0-212 GCF_001313825.1 Dinoponera quadriceps
GCGCATTGCTCTCTGCGTCGCAATGACTGAACGGCCATTTTCCAAAAAAAAGCGCACAGCTAATCCACGATGTTCTCCAGTCCAAATCATGATGTTAACTGAAAACGGTTGAGAACAACCTTCCTAATGAGACCCTGCCCAACAACCTACTCACGCCATCTGGTGAGCAACGGATTTTTCAAACTCGGGCAAACCTTTCGCCGCACCCTGTA
>NW_014559977.1:343-2317 GCF_001313825.1 Dinoponera quadriceps
AATCCACGATGTTCTCCAGTCCAAATCATGATGTTAACTGAAAACGGTTGAGAACAACCTTCCTAATGAGACCCTGCCCAACAACCTACTCACACCATCTGGTGAGCAACGGATTTTTCAAACTCGGACAAACCTTTCGCCGCACCCTGTATATATACAACATGGGCTGAAGAGTCCCGGGATTTTTAACCCTTTTAGTGACGGGAGCCGATATATCGGCTCCTGCTACACCGGCGAGAAGTGCCAGAGCCGATATATCGGCCCGAACCTTGTAGCGCTTTACTATTCGCATTGCAAGAGATCTCTATCAAAATGAATTTAAAATACGTTATAAATAGTCTAATTTCATTACGAGAGAATTAAAATAAATAATTTTTAAATATTGCTTTTCGTTTGGTTTTTATGAGCCTTTTACCAAATCCTAGTAAAATCGGCCGGTTATCTTTGCATAAGCACCTCTTTTTCGCCCGGCACTAAAAGGGTTAATGTAAACAGACGTTTTTTAGGCAAAGTTATATTTATTTCTCAACATAGTTGCCTTCGAGTGCGATACACTTAGTGCAGCGATTTTCCAACATTTCGATGCCCTTTCTGTAGTACGGAATGTCCAAGTATTCGAAATACGCCTCGGTTTCCGCGATGACTTCCTCATTCGATGTGAATCTCTTTCCCTGGAGCCACCACTTGAGGTTTGGGAACAGATAATAGTCGCTGGGGGCCAAATCTGTAGAATACGGCGGGTGAGCAACCAATTCGAAACTTAATTGGCCCAATTTGGCCATAGCTTTCAAGGACGTGTGTGATGGTGCGTTATCGTGATGGTTCAGAACTGTTTTCTTCGCCATATGGAGCCGTTTTTTCTTTATTCCGTCGTTCAGTTTGTCCAATAACGCTGCATAATATTCTCCCGTAACTGTTCTTCCTTTCTGCAGGTAATCGATGAAAATTATGTCATGCGCATCCCAAAAAACGGAGACCAAAACCTTCCCGGCCGAGCGTTGGTCTTTTTGGCCGCTTTGGTTGGCTTTCGTGGATTTTAAGTCACTCTGCAGACTGCCTATTGGACTCAGGCATGGTAATAGATCCACGTTTTATCCATCGTCACGAAACGTCGAAAAAAAGTTCTCTCGATTACGCTGCAACAACGCCAAACCGACCGTTGAATCATCAACGCGTTGCTGTTTTTGGTCGACGGTCAGGAAACGCGGCACCCATCGCGCAGATAACGTTTTCATATCCAAAACATCGTGCAAAATGTATCCCACCCGTTCTTTTGAGATACCAACGGCCTCAGCTAACTTGTGCAACTTCACTTTACGATCACTCAAAACGATTCGATGCACTTGATTTATGATATCCGCATTCCTCGTAGCCTCTTTTGATCTTCCAGAGCGAGGTGCGTCTTCGGTGCTTGTACGACCCATTTTAAATTCACTAAAACATCGATAAACTGTTGTTCTCGAAAAAGCAGATGTGGGATAACATTTCTTCAACGATTTCATTGAATGTTCAGGAGTTTTTCCCATAAAAAAACAATGTTTGATCAATATGCGATATTCCTGTTTTTTTCATTTTTTTTACGAAGGCGAAGGGAGCGACACTTAAATACTTGTAGCTTGTAAACGAATGAACGAAATGTCATGAAACGTCACACATAAACTAATGACAGATAAACCTCTCGAAATAAATCATGTTCATTTTCTTGTGGCGCCACCTACTGAAAAATCCCGCGACATTTCAGTTTATGAAGTATACATATACTAGGTGTACCGGTATGAAGTGAGCGTTTTTTTGTGAAATCAAAACACTATTTTTTAATGGGAAAGTAAAAAACATTTTATTCAAAGTATTGGCCATTGCTAGTTACACATTTTTCCCATCTTTCAGGCAATTTGTGGATTCCACGCCAATAAAACTGTTCGTCTTTTGAAGCAAACCAATTAGTCACCCAATTTTGGACTTCCTCGTAGGAAT
>NW_014559978.1:0-407 GCF_001313825.1 Dinoponera quadriceps
AGATTTTTAAAGTTTAAAATCGAAATTTCGCAAAGTACGCCACCTTCGATTTTTTTTGTTTTTTTTATTTTATTCCTTTTTAAATTTGCTTTCGATTAAGTCATGTCTCATGATGGTAATCGACCTGGAACAGGCCCAACCTAAGGCCCAAAGGCAAAAATCCACCTTTTTACCGTTATATCTCAACCCTGCTCTAACTAGGGTAATGGAAAAAATTTTTGAAAAATACGTTTTCAATTTAAAATTTTCCGTAGAATACGATGGTATTTTTTAAATTTGAATATTCAAATAATTTTAAAAAGTTGTTTGCCATATTGGATCCGCCATTTTGTTTTTTGAAAATCTGACTTCAGATTCCTTATCAGCGACCTTCAAAACCTAAGAATACACCTCAAACCTGATTATGA
>NW_014559979.1:0-338 GCF_001313825.1 Dinoponera quadriceps
ATAACGATTAATTTTCTTCCAAATGTTTCTCCAACTTGTTCTTTTGGTCCCTTTTTCTTTCTGGAAACAACGAAAACAGCTGTATTGTGTATACTCTGTTTTCTGTACTCTTGAGAATCCTTGGAAATATGAAGAATGTAATGTTAAATTAGAATCTTCTTTAGTGAGAAAAGGTATGTAGTAAACATTACCCAATAATATTCATCTCTCGTTATATCATATTTCGTAGTATTTGTAAAATTTCAGCCGAGCTGCAATTGAACTGTCGTTAAGAGAATATAATTAAATTTATGATTATAATTAAAACAAATTATACATAAGGTAGTAAAAAGTCACAA
>NW_014559979.1:564-4984 GCF_001313825.1 Dinoponera quadriceps
ATTATAATTAAAACAATTTATACATGAGGTGGTAAAAATTATTTTAATGACCTTAATTTTTTACCACCTAATTTTTAACAAATCTCCATCATAAAATATAATTCAGCGCAATTTGTAATTCCACATATCATAATATTTGCATTGTCAGTAATAAGTTGAATATGTTGTAAAGAAAGATGTTTCCACCAAATCTGCTTCAAACTCATTTATGCCCCATGATTTCTCTTGCAATACACATGTGTCGTACAAAAGCCTTCTGAAGCACTGTCGTGCAGTGGAACCGCGATGAATGAGGAATGATATGAATAATTATATTATTATGACGACTGATCCAAACATATAAAAAAACATATAGTTATAAATTATTATCTGAATCGAGAACATTTCTACCATTTCAAATTTTTGCGACACACTACGATATAAAAATAAAGTTATAGATTGTCCTTGCGCTGCTGCATTTGTGATAAAATTCTTTCTGGCTTAACACCTGAGAATAATTCAAACACAAGTGAATCAATTTCTATAACATTATGTATTGCTACTGTAGTCAATCCTATCAAATCTCGATGTAAATGTGATGACTAGTTTCCAGACATTGATTTATAAATACACAATTCTTCTTTAATATTTCTTATTGCATCTCTTCGTTCTGAGTTTTGCGTAATGCTCATATAATACGGTTCAAGATGTTTATTTAAGCTGTTTCGGCCCAAATGACATAATTCTTAAGTTCAAGTTTGAATCAATCTACATCAATGAACTCGAGCCGAAAAATTTTGTTAAATAACTGAACACTATGTATTTGAGGGTACTCTTTCGAATTGTGATAGATAGAAATTAAAAAATAAATTGTAAAGAATGGAAAAAACGAAAATAAAAATGGAAACGTGTTTTTTTGACACAATATCTAGTTAAAAACGATTTTTCGACGTCTGTAAATTTTTTTATACTTCTCAAACTGGTTTAGATGTTGGAATAATGGTCATCCGTTCACGATTTCTTCTCAAACTGGTTATGATGTTGGAATAATGGTCATCCGTTAACGATTTAACGTAAAGATACGCAAGATTCACTCGACATTTACGTTACTTCGCCTATTACTCGCAAACCCGCAAGTTTCGCTCGCAGATTGATTCATTTTACCTTTTCCTGTGGAACTAGCGTATTTGGTCGAAAAGATTCAAGCCAAAACGTGAATTTGCATTAGTTCACGTTTTCTGATGTAGAATCAAAATATACACTCCGCGCCAAAAAATCCTCGAGGCTGCCGCATTGAAATAACGTAATAAAGCTAAATATTTCAATCACACTCTTCAGTTTCCATCCGTTCAAGATTTAACGTAACGAAACGCAAAATTCACTCGACATTCACGTTACTTTGCATATTACTCGCAAACTCCCAAGTTGCGCTCGCAGATTGATGTCTTTTAACTTTTCTCGTGGAACTAGCGTATTTGGTCGAAAAGATTCAAGCCGAAACGTGACTTTGCATTAGTTCACGTTCTCAGATGTAGAATCGAAAGAAACGCTCGCCGGTTAAAATCGTCGAGGCTGCCGCATGGAAATAACGTAATAAAGCTGAATATTTCAATCACACTCGCCAGTTTGCATCCGTTCACGATTTAACGTAAAGAAACCCAAGATTCACACGACATTAACGTCATTTTGCCTATTACACGCAAACTCGCAAGTTTCGCCAGCGGATGGATTTCTTTCCTTTTCTGGTGGAACTAACGTATTTGGTCGAAAAGATTCAAGCCAAATCGTGAATTTGCACTAGTTCACGTTTTCTGATGTATAATCGAAAGACACGCTATCCGGCTGAAATCCTCGAGGCTGCCGCATGGAAATAACGTAATAAAGCTGAATATTTCAATCACACTCGCCAGTTTGCATCCGTTCACGATTTAACGTAAAGAAACTCAAGATTCACTCGACATTAACGTTACTTTGCCTATTACACGCAAAATCGCAAGTTTTGCTAGAAGTTTGATTTCTTTCACCTTTTCTCGTGGAACTAGCGTATTTGGTCGAAAAGGTTCAAGCCGAAACGTGGAATTAGCGCTAATTCACGTTTTCTGATGTGGAATCGAAATAAACGCTCGCCGCCTGAAATCCTCAAGGCTGCCGCATGGAAGTAACGTAATAAAACTGAATATTTCAATTACACTTTTAGTTTGCATCCGATCACGATTTAACGTAAATAAACGCAAGATTCACTCGACACTCACGTTACTTCGTCTATTACAGGCAAACTCGCAAGTATCTCCCGCAGATTGTTCATTTTACCTTTTCTCGTGGAAATATCGTATTNAAAAGAAACGCTCGCCGGTTGAAATCTTCGACGCTGCCGCATGGAAATAACGTAATAAAACAGAATATTTTAATCACATTCGCCAGTTTGCATCCTTTCACAATATAACGTAAAGAAACCCAAGATTCACTCGACATTCACATTACTTTGCCTATTACACGCAAACTCGCAAGATTCGCCAGCAGAATGATTTCTTTTACTTTCTCTCATGGAACTAGCGTATTTGGTCGAAAAGATTCAAGCCGAAACGTGAATTTGCATTAGTTAACGTTTTCTGATATAGAATCGAGAGAAACGCTCGCCGGCTGAAATCCTCGAGGCTGCCGANGAGAAACGCTCGCCGGCTGAAATCCTCGAGGCTGCCGAGTGGAAATAACGTAGTAATGCTGAAAATTTCAATCACACTCTTCAGTTTGCATCCGTTTACGATTTAACGTAAAGGAACGCAAAATTCACTCGACATACACGTTACTTCGCCTATTACACGCAAACTCGCCAGTTTCGTTCGAAGTTTGATTTTCTTTACATTTTCTGGTGGAACTAGCGTATTTGGTTGAAAAGATTCAAGACGAAACATGAATTTCCATTAGTTCACGTTTTCAGATGTAGAATGGAAAGAAACGTTCTCCTCTTGAAATCCTCCAGACTGCCGAATGGAAATAACGTAATAAAGATGAATATTTTAATAACACTCGCCAGCTTGCATCCGTCCACGATTTAACGTAAAAAAACGCAAGACTCACTCGACATTCACGTTACTTTGCCTATAACACGCAAACTCGCTAGTTTTGCCCGAAGATTGATTTCATTTACCTTTTCTGGTGGAACTAGCGTATTTGGGCGAAAAGATTCAAGCCAAAACGAGAATTCCCATCAGTTCACGTTTTCTGATGTAGAATCGAAAGACACGCTAACCGGCTGAAATCCTCGAGGCTGCCGCATGGAAATAACGTAATAAAGCTGAATATTTCAATCACACTCGCCAGTTTGCATCCGTTCACGATTTAACGTAAAGAAACCCAAGATTTACACGACATTCATATTATTTCGCCTATCACACGAAAATTCGCAAGTTTCGCAAGCGAATGGATTTCTCTTACATTTTCCCATGGAACTAGCGTATTTGGTAGGAAAGATTCTAGCGCAAACGAGAATTCGCATTAGTTCACGTTTTCTGATGTAGAATCGAAAGAAACGCTCGCCGGCTGAAATCCTCGAAGCTGCCGCATGGAAATAACGTAAGAAAGCTGCATATTTTAATCACACTCGCCAGTTTGCATCCGTTCACGATTTAACGTAAAGAAACGCAAGATTTAAACGACATTCACGTTACTTCGCCTAATACACGCAAACTCGCAAGTTTCGCCCGAAGATTGATTTTTTTTACTTTTTCTCGTGGAACTAGCGTATTTAGACGAAAAGATTCAAGCGGAAACGAGAATTCCCATCAGTTCACGTTTTCTGATGTAGAATCGAAAGAAACGCTCGCCGGTTAAAATCGTCGAGGCTGCCGCATGGAAATAACGTAATAAAGCTGAATATTTCAATCACACTCGACTGTTTGCATCCGTTCACGATTTAACGTAAAGAAACCCAAGATTCACACGACATTAATGTCATTTTGCTTATAACACGCAAACTCGCAAGTTTCGCCAGCGGATGGATTGCTTTCCTTTTCTGGTGGAACTAACGTATTTGGTCGAAAGATTCAAGCCGAGACGTGAATTTTCATTAGTTCAATTTTTCTGATCTAGAATCGAAAGAAAGTCTTGCCGGCTGAAATCCTCGAAGCTGCCGCATGGAAATAACGTAATAAAGCTGAATATTTCAATCACATTCGCCAGTTTGCATCCGTTCACGATTTACCGTAAAGAAACCCAAGATTTAAACGACATTCACGTTACTTCGCCTAATACACGCAAACTCGCAAGTTTCGCCCGGAGATTGATTTCTTTTACCTTTTCTGGTGTAACTACTGTATCTGGTCGAAAAAATTCAAGCCGAAACATGAATTTTCATTAGTTCACGTATTCTGATGTAAAATTGAAAGAAACGCTCGCCGGCTGAAATCCTCGAGGCTGCCGCATGGAAATAACGTAATAAAGC
>NW_014559979.1:5163-6725 GCF_001313825.1 Dinoponera quadriceps
GTGAATTTGCATTAGTTCACGTTTTCTGATGTAGAATCGAAAGAAACGTTCGCCTGCTGAAATCCTCGAGGCTGCAGCATGGAAATAACGTAATAAAACTGAATATTTCAATGACACTCTAATGTTTGCATCCGTTCACGAATTAACGTATAGAAACGCAAGATTCACTCGATATTCACGTTACTTCGCCTGTTACACGCAAACTCGCAAGTTTCTCACGAAGTTTGATTACTTTTATCTTTTCTGGTGGAACTAGAGTATTTGGACAAAAAGACTCAAGCCGAAACGTGAATTTGCATTAGTTCACGTTTTCTGATGTAGAATCGAAAGAAACGTTCGCCGGCTGAAATCCTCGAGGCTGCAGCATGGAAATAACATAATAAAACTGAATATTTCAGTCACACTCGCCAGTTTGCATCCTTTCACGTTTTAACGTAAAGAAACGCCAGATTCACTCGACATTCACGTTACTTCGCCTATTACAAGCAAATTCGCAAGATTCGACAGCAGATTGATTCTTTTACCTTTTCTCATGGAACTAGCGTATTTGATCGAAAAAATTTAAGCCGAAACGTGAATTTTTATTAGTTCACGTTATCAGATGTAGAATCGAAAGAAAAGCTCGCCGGCTGAAATCCTCGAGGCTGCCGCATGGAAATAACGTAATAATGCTGAATATTTCAATCACATCCGCTAATTTGCATCCGTTCACGATTTAACGTAAGGATACCCAAGATTCACTCGACTTTCACGTTATTTCGCGCACTAGACGCAAACTCGCAAGTTTCGCTCGAAATTTTATTTTATTTACCTTTTCTGGTGGAACTAGCGTATTCGGTCGAAAAGATTCAAGCCGAAACACGAATTTTCTGTAGTTCACGTTTTCTGATGTAGAATCAAAAAAACGCTCGCCGCCTGAAATCCTCGAGTCTGCCGCATGGAAATAACGTTATAAAGCTGAATATTTCAATCACACTCGCCAGTTTGCATCCGTTCACGATTTACTTAAAGAAACGCAAAATTCACTCGACATTCACGTATCTTCGCCTATTACACGCTAACTCGCAAATTTCGCTCGAAATTTAATTTCTTTTACCTTTTCTGCTGGAACTCGCGTATTTGGTGGAAAAGATTCAAACCGAAACGTGAATTTACATTAGTTCACGTTTTCTGATGTAGAATCGAAAAAAACGCTCACCGGCTGAAATCCTCGATGCTGCAGCATGGAAATAACGTAATAAAGCTGGATATGTAAATCACACTCGCCAGTTTGTATCCGTTCATGATTTAACGTAAAGAAACGCATGATTCACTCGACATTCACGTTACATCGCCTATTACACGCAAACTCGCAAGTTTCGTTCGCAGATTGATTTCTTTTACCATTTTTTGAGGAACTAGCGTATTGGTGCAAAAGTTTCAATCCGAAACGTGAATTTGCATTATTTCAGGTTTTCTGATGTAGAATCGAAATAAACTCTTGCCGCCTGAAATCCTCGAGACTGCCACATAGAAATAACGTAATAAAGCTGAATATTTCAATCACACTCTCCAGTTTGCAT
>NW_014559979.1:6881-8837 GCF_001313825.1 Dinoponera quadriceps
CACGTTTTCTGATGTAGAATCGAAATAAACGCTCGCCGCGTGAAATCCTCGAGGCTGCCGCATGGAAATAAAGTAATAAAGCTGAATATTTCAATCACAATCTGAAGTTTGCATCCGTTCACGATTTAACATAAAGAAGCGCAAGATTTATTCAACATTCACGTTATTTCGCCTATTACTCGCAAACTCGCAAGTTTCGCTGGCAGATAAATTTCTTTTACCTTTCATCGTGGAACTGGTTGATTTGGTCCAAAAGTTTTAAGCCAAAACGTGAATATACATTAGTAGACGTTTTCTGATGTTGAATCGAAATTAACTCTACCCGCCTGAAATCCTCTAGGCTGCCGCATGGAAATAAAGTAATAAAGTTGAATATTTCAATCACACTCTTCAGTTTGCATCTGTTCACTATTTAACGTAAAGAAAAGCAAGATTCACTCGACATTCACGTTACTACGCCTATTACACGCAAACTCGCATGTTTCGTTCGCAGATTGATTTTTTTACCATTTTTCGAGTAACTATCGTATTTGGTACAAAACTATCATGCCGTAACGTGAATTTGCGTTTGTTCACGTTTTCTGATCTAGAATCGAAATAAACGCTATCCGCCTTAAATACTCGAGGCTGCCGCATGGAAATAAAGTAATAAAGCTAAATATTTCAATCACACTCTTCGGTTTGCATTCGTTCACGATTTAACATAAAGAAACTCAAAATTCACTTGTCATTTACGTTACTTCGCCTAATATATCGGGAGTGCGGAGACCGACACCCCTTTCTTCAGGATTTCTAACGAACACAGCCCCGCCCCCCTATCATCACTTGTTCGAAAGTTACTACCGGTTTCCCTTAAAAACCAAAGGTCATTCTTGCTTTCGGGCTTCTAATTCTTCACAAATCGAAATATTACATATTTTTTTGTTACCAATTTATTTATGTTATTTATTTCCAACTTGCTTTAAAATTTTTTCCAATTTTTTGAAAGTTTCTTTATGTCCTTTTTTCGCACTTTTTAAACTTTACTCTTTTTGTTCTTCATTTTCTGTCATTAATTCGTGATATATCTAAAGCGACCACTTCTCCATATTCTATTTATTGCTATTTTTCTATGTCTTTTTTTCTAATTTTTTTTTTTCTTTGCTTTCTGGTCCTTTTTAATTTTTTAATTTTTGTAGCTTAATATTTTTAATGAATTGTGATAAATATGTAAATAAACGGCGTAACTTTTGTTTTATTCTTGCGTTTTTTTAAGTTTTTCTCGGATTTTTATCGTCTTTTGATCTTTTTAACATTTTCATTTTTCTTTGCTAATTTGTGTTATTTTCTTCTATTTTATTTTATTATGTTTATTTATTTAAATGTGTATTTACATATTTAATTTATTTAATTTTTTTTATGTACTTATGTATTTATTTACTTTCTCCATGCCGCCTTCGTACCATACCCAATATAACATGAGACAGCCGTGTACAAAATGGGGTCAGAATGACATCGGGACGAGGTCACGATGAGGTCAGGATGAGTTCAGGATGAGTTAGGTTACCGGGTTTTCTTAAAAATGATATTTGTTACATCTGTCGGGCAGGCAGGGAATACGTTATTAGAGTGTGAAAAGACAAGTGGTTGCTTCCCCCCCCCCNAACATTTTCTTTTTTCTTTGCTAATTTGTGTTATTTTCTTCTATTTTATTTTATTATGTTTATTTATTTAAATGTGTATTTACATATTTAATTTATTTAATTTTTTTAATGTATTTATTTATTTATTTATTTACTTTCTCCGTGCCGCCTTCGTAGCATACCCAATATAACATGAGACAGCCGTGTACAAAATGGGGTCAGAATGACATCGGGACGAGGTCACGATGAGGTCAGGATGAGTTCAGGATGACCGGGGAGTGAGGTATGAGTTAGGTTACCGGGTTTTCTTAAAAATGATATTTGTTACATCTGT
>NW_014559980.1:0-285 GCF_001313825.1 Dinoponera quadriceps
GTAACGAGCCGTGCTTTCCGTCTGCCTTTTAAGGCCGGTAAATATTGCAATGACAGTGTCGGTGACGGAATCTCGTGTTTATGTTTCGACCGTGTATTGATGGCTCGCTCGGTGTTTCGGCGGATCGGTGTTTCCCGGAATCTATTTAGAGCAGACGTGTCGCTTGCTGCGAGGATCCCGCGGTGTCAGCGGGGAGCGGGCGCGGTGTTATTGTCTCGGCGTGTTGATGTTTGCGGCTTTAAATTCGATGGTCTCGCATCGGAGTGCAACGGCGGAATGCACCTG
>NW_014559981.1:0-226 GCF_001313825.1 Dinoponera quadriceps
CGAGTGTTAAACAACATCTTCTGGTTGGGGATATCCCGAGGTATCAGATTATTGCTTAAGACGAAGCAATCGGTAGCGATAACGCTGGAAAACCCACAGTTCTAATGCATCGCAAGAAAAGCTCAATTGACTCATTTTTATTGCTGTAAGATGCACTTTACCCCTGATTGGGTAATGAGGAACCTGCGCGGGGGTGTCTCATTACCTACCTATAAAAGGTGACTCG
>NW_014559981.1:365-902 GCF_001313825.1 Dinoponera quadriceps
CACACACACACACACGCACATTCCAGCTCATCCACATCCACAACAGCATTCACACAGCCTCGTCCATCCCAGGGTAAAATTTGTTGAATCCATTGACCCAAAAAGGACATTTACACTCCACCCGAAGTCTTGCGTTCGCGGCGCGACTCCGTATCTTTTAATAATCCAACATGCGCGTCCGGGCGGTAACAGTTCGGAAAAATTTTGGTAACAGCGGCCGGGATACAATAGTAAGATTGTGTGAAGATATAAATGGTGTCGCGAGGTCAACCCCAGAGGCCATACAAAGGAACGGAAGAGCGCGACGACATGCAGGCCAATATGGACGTCAATGAGCTACGAAGGACATTGGCGGAACAACAGCGAGCAATTGAATTACTACAACAACATATACAGGCAGGAAATCAGGGAGTAGCACTAGTAACCGAAGGTAACATTGCACATTTTTCAATTAAAGACGCGCTAGAAGCTGTGCCCTCTTACGACGGGGAAAATATTCCGTTCGTTTATTTCATTGAGGGGTGCGATGAAGCTCTG
>NW_014559982.1:0-665 GCF_001313825.1 Dinoponera quadriceps
CGTCCGGGACGTAACAACGCTCATCCGTGTTAATACCGACCGACGAATAAATATATTGTTATACGCTATCAAACTCTCTTCTTTTTAAACGACCGAACCTGGACATCCGGCGAGCCATCCGAGAGCCGCAGATAAAAAAAATCTCTCGACCGTACCCGAGGACGTTCCCCCGCGAGTTACGCAAACTCCGGAGAGGCGGAGTAGGAATGTCGCAAAGCGAGACGTACAATCTTCTAACATCATACAAGTTAGCTCTGATGCAAAAGATTTGTTTCAATTCGTAACAATCAATTTCTTCTCATTGAACATTCTATACAGTGCCTCCAATCCTCTCTTAGTGATTTTCTCACAACCAGAGATATCAAATAACTCCGTAAGCTCTCCTGATATTTTTTCTAAGTCCCAGTAGTTGATATTTTTGCAATTCTTGATGCCAAGCTAATTCAGATTTTTGAGGTTACACAAGGTATTCGTAATGAAACACAGATCAAACCTATTGACATCTATTGCTTTGAGAATACAGTAGGTGCTCTCATATTGACATTTTTTAAATTTCTTAATTTGTTATGGAAGCTGTGTTTAAGATTAAAATCGCTTCGCGAATATCGTAAAAAAAACAAAACTGTCTACAAACTTGACATGTATAATACGTCAGTATATTAACA